>NC_050452.1:20280925-20580925 GCF_903995425.1 Onychomys torridus | reverse complement strand
CCTCTTTTCGATACAGTCTGGAGCTTGGCTGTGCTCCATTAAACCTTAAGCAGGCAGAGTTAGAACAGCCATATGGTCCAGATACAAGCTGTGATGAATTACCAGGACAGGCCTGCTGTGTTTACTGCCCACCTGGATCCTTCTGTTGCACTATGATTGGAGGATGGCTGAGCAGAGGTGGAAGAATTAGGAAGCTGGTTTGTTTGGATGTTACCCAACAAGTTTTTGCTTGTCCTCTACCAGTCAGAGTGAGGAGAAGAGTTAAAGAATGTGCTGCCTGGTCCCTCCCTGAAGCCCAGAGTTGCTTAGTTTGGGGGAATGTGATCAGCAGACATAAATACAATTGTGAAGGTGGTTCCCATTGAGGAGAGGATGGGAATCTTGGATGCAGACCTTTGAGTTATCAGCAGAGGGTGAAGGGTTGATGGTGGTCCTTATCAGATAAAGAGAAATACTAGTCAAGTAGAAAGGTGTAAGTTGATGGAATTTCATGATCTAACTCATCTAACCCTCTTTTTGATTGTGAAGTTGAATACTTCCCATGTTTTCTGTGCCCGCCTCACTTTCTACTTCTGAGTAATTGCCCTCTGGATAGCTATCACTCTCATTTTATCTCTTTTGATTCATTTTATATGTCTTCAAACATTATATAAATGTCAACAGACCCTTTTGAGGATCTAACCATCTTTTCTCATCTGTATTATATGTACAATGAATCAGACATACTTTTGTAAAATGTTGATTTCAGACGTGGAAAAATAATACTAAGTCATTGGGATGACTCCTTAGAACTGACAATGGATATTTCCTCTTAGCTTTTGTTTTGAAATAATTTGAGAGTTGTAAAAAATATTGTAAAAATTATCCTCTCCCTATGAAGAGATGATTACATGCTGTATAACAACAGATCACACTGAAAACAAGGAAATTGATGGGAGTGTAGTGTGAACACTGTGTTTGGTTTGTACCTAATCATTAAAGTGCAGGCACATTATAGTTTGCTGGAGAAATGAAAATTTACTTGAAAGTTAAAAATACCCAGATGGAAATTCTAATAAGGACCTAGCAGCTCAGATTCAGAGTGAACCAGTTAGATGCAATGATTAGAGTTGTGCTCATCTGGCAAATATCTATTGACTACTATATGCAAGATGTGCAAAAAAAAAAAAAAAGCTGACTTTCTAACCCTTTTATGCAATCCAATTTATACTATAAATTTAATATTGAGTACTTTTATATATAAGATATGATACAGTCTGTTTTGTTAAATATTTAATAAATGAATTGTTTACTATGAAAATACCTATATAAGTTAATATTTTATAATAATGTGATCAATATTTGGCCACTTATCCTGAGGCCTTACATGACTTTATTATTCCCCAAATTAAAAACTTCCTCTAGCATTGATGTCTCATAGGTTCTGCTGGTAACAGGTGCACAACCTTTGATTGTGGAAAGGATGTTGACTTTCCCTGGAATCAGGATGATAGGGCTAAGATGCCCTAGATATCTCATGGTCTGAGGGTTCTGCCTTCTGTCTCTACAGGTGTCATTTGGGGACCATCCCAGGACTTTCCCAGCTGGAAATTAACTCTGCCTTTATCTTTCCAGGGTCTACTCTGCCCCACAGGACATTGTCAAGTCTGCTAAGGACATAGATGTTGAAAAGGAACAAAGGAGGGTACTTGAAGGAAGAACTGGCGGGGACATTCTTGTGTTGTGCAACCTCAGTAAAAGTTACAGAAGCGTTTTCAGGAGGAAGACCACTGCTGTGCATGGCGTTAGTCTGGGCATACCACGAGGCGAGGTAACAGCTGCAGTTTTTACCCATTTCCCCTGTGAACCTATGAAGTCTAGTTGTAGCTCAGTTTGGGCAGTCTTAGAATATTTGAAATCACAGCAGAAAGCAGCCTCCATATTCCAGAGATTCCTACAGTAAGGTCACAGAGGGAAAGCTGGAGAGAGGGTCTCAGCCTAGCAGAAATTTGCAAATTGATTCAAAATTTATTTTGTTTCCTGATTTTCTAAATTTTGTGTAGCTGGGAGTTTTAAATGTGGTGTGACTTTCAGAATGACTTTTTTTTATTGAGGACAAATATATTTTAAAACCCAGTTAAAGAAGGAACCCACTTCTTCCACTTACTTAGCCTGTAATTTTCCTTGAGTGCCTAGTTAAGTCCATCTAGAGCAGTGGTCCTCAACCTTCCTAATGGGTGCAACCCTTTATCACAGTTCCTCATGTTGTGGTGACCCCAATCATGAAATTATTTTGTTGATACTTCATAACTGTTATGAATTGTAATGTGAATATCTGTTATGCAGGATATCTGGTATACAATCCCCAAAGGGGCTGAGACCCACAGGTTGAGAACCACTGATCTAGACGAATGCTATTCTGGAGGGTTAAAGAATGTACATACCATAGCAGATGTGCAGAAATCTTTAAGCAGAATTGGCAGAAGTTGTATAAACTGACTCTTAATTAGACACAATGCATAACGGGAAATCAATCCTGGAAATGATTACCTTTAATTAACTGTTAGAAATAAAGAGGTATCTTGCATCCTTGGAGAAACCTAGTGATTACATGGCTATCTTATTGCCAGCCATACCCTCCTGCTGAGCAGATAATCCAGATATGAATACCTTGGGGTACATAGAAGCCTAGAAGCCCACATAAAGCAATCTAGGAGTGACCTAGATTGGGACCATGATTTATAGGACAATTGGACAAAATGTTAAGGATTATTTCTATTGATTTTTTTTTAGCTCTGTGATCTAACATTACGGAATTTTGAATTAAAATTAAATCAATTTAAATTGATATTAATTTCTTTACTATCTATCCATGGCTGTTTTAAACCAAAGAGAAGAAAGAAAGAAAGAAAGAAAGAAAGAAAGAGAGAGAGAGAGAGAGAGAGAGAGAGAGAGAAAGGAAGGAAGGAAGGAAGGAAGGAAGGAAGGAAGGAAGGAAGGAAGAAAGAAAGAAAGAAAGAAAAGAAAGACAGCCTTGGAAATAGGTATGGTGTTTTTCATATTTGAGGTTCCATTTGGACTGTTTGTTGTCAGTGTTACAAGCAACTGAAGAAGAGGAAAGGCTCAGGTCAGATCAGTTGGGGAAGTTTCCATTGCCTCAGGCCTATGATGACCCAACTCATCAAGATAAGAAGGCAAGCTGCTCACCTCATGGCCAGCTGCTAAAAGGATAGAAAGGGAAGGACCAAGTTTCTATATCCTGTAAGAGTTTACTATCACTGAGTGGAAATGGCCAATTAGGTATACGTCCTATGTAATTCCAAGTCCAGAGACCACATCTTTAGCACATGGGTCTTTAGGTACTTTCATTATCCAAACTGTAGTGTGGTCTCTTCTCTAGGATTTTATGGCAGCATGGTTTGATTGCCTAGATGGGAAGTGCCCTGTGAAGAAAACAGAGATGACTGAGTTGCATGTCCCTGTCCCTCTAAGAATCAACAAACTGGTTGGGAACTAGAAAATCATAAACAGAT
This sequence comes from Onychomys torridus, assembly GCF_903995425.1. Classification (NCBI taxonomy): domain Eukaryota; kingdom Metazoa; phylum Chordata; class Mammalia; order Rodentia; family Cricetidae; genus Onychomys; species Onychomys torridus. Next base: position 20,577,413 of record NC_050452.1, on the reverse strand, counting down.
ACGTTATCCTGTGTCTTGACAGGGTTAGAAAGTACTGGAGTAGTGGGATTCAGTGATTTTCAACAGTGCAGGAAGGCAGGTGCACCAACAGGAGTGTGAAATACTTACTACAAAGGCAGGGTTAGCCTGGGCTCTAAGGCAGAGATGTGGTCTGGATAGGCTGATAGGACACCTCAAGTCTCAGGTGTGGTGGGTCTGACAGCAGTGACACAGGCAGGTCTGTCATGGGATGGACCCCTATATTGGATGAGGAGAGATCCAGTGATGTTGGGAGCAATGTGGTGACTGAGGCACATGATGATTAAGGTTATTGATGTTGTCTGGAGGCCCATAATAGAGGTAAGTGATAGGTGGGCATGTAGGCAAAGTGCAGAAACAGTCATTGTGCACAATCTGAATGTGGAGGAAGCTAGATGGTGTCAGTAGATACTAGCACTCAGACATCAGAAAATGTACCTGGGAAGATTTGTGTTCCAAGGACAAGTCTCAGTCACATCATAGCCAGAAGTAAAAAACAGGTACTATGTGTAGAGAATGGGGTGAGAAAGTCATTTTCATGTAGAATGTAAGACAAGGTTGAAGAAAGAAATCAGTTAGCTGTCAAAGTAGAAGATTGGAGGTTGTTTCCTTGGTTAATAACAGAATTTTCTTAGGCTCTGAGTATGAAGTGAATTGACAGCCTCTTATTCTACCAACAAGATCTGATATCTATCTATCTATCTATCTATCTATCTATCTATCTATCTATCTATCATCTCTATCTATCAATCACCTATCTCTCTATCTCTCCCTCTCTCTCTCTATCCATCATCTGTTTATCTATTCACCCATCATATATCAATCACTCTCCTTCTATATCATCATCTATTATCTGTCAGTTATCATCTATCTGACATCTGTCAATTAAATTTTCTATAATTTATCTATTTAACTTTTTATCCACCCATCTCTCTCTATATTCACCCATCTCTATATTTATCTGCCCATCTCCATCTCTCTCTTTTTATCTATAGTGTGTGTGTGTGTGTGTGTGTGTGTGTGTGTGTGTGTGTGTGTGTGTATGTGTGTGTGTGTGTGTCTGTGAAAGAGAGAGACTCAGAGTGGAAGATAGAATAGTTTTAGAAAACATACAAAAATGAAACCAGAAGGAAAGCAAGTGCCACAGTGACATATCTTCCAAAGATGCTATCATGATGATCTCTGGATAAATTTGGATTATTGTTACTTACTACTCATTCTATTAAATTTTATATACCCAAATTTATCTTTCTTTAAATTAGTGCTGATGTTTTCATGCACAATTACCACAAAAGTATTCAAAGCATAAAGTGCCCTTATAACAGTAGCTTCCATACTGCAATGACATCACACACCAGAAAGATCAGCATACCATCAAAGCAAATGCCGTTTCTAATATAATACCGATTGTTCTTCACACTTTGTGTCTAACTTCATGTTTTATTCTCAGTGCTTTGGGCTCCTTGGGGTGAACGGCGCTGGAAAGAGCACAACATTCAAAATTCTGAATGGTGAAATTCCACCGAGTTCAGGATATGCCGTCATCAGAACTTCACAGGGGTATGATACAAACTTTATCACTTTTCCTGACACTTACAATGATATCAAATCAAATCAGGTAGCTCCCAGGTGCCCCTCCTCAGGTCTGCGGAAATAAGTTTAGAAACACTATTGTCCTCCAAATGCGTTTCTGTTTGCCACTTCCCCAAAGGTGTGACCAAATCTCCCAGTAGCAGTGACTGCAGCTCAGCCCCTTAGCCTAGAAGACAAGATATTTTCCCAATCTTAAAATCTGTTGTCAATATAGGCATGATGCCTACCACTTTTAATGTAAGCATGCTGACATACTTTGTGTTTACATCTAGTTTTAACTGTTATCTATGTGTTTACATTCATGCATGCCTATATGTATAGAAAGATGCACCATGTCCATTTAGTAGAATGATAGAACTAGGTTCTCCCTTACTGTCTATGCCCTAGCTAGCCACAGATTTTTGGCCCAATTAATGCTACAAGTTGATTGGCATGAGATCTCATTATTGTTTGTACTTTGCTATTTGCCTGACATATCTTTTGTTCTTTTAACAATGGTGTTATTACTGTTGGTTATTCATTGAAACAGGAATTCTTAACACATGTTGCTCTAATGAATCTTGTCTAGATTCTTTTCTCATACAACATACTCCCACCAGTTTCCCATCTCTCTGTTCCTCCCAGCTCTCCCCAACCTCCTTACTCCCCCAATGTATCTCTTATGTTTCCAGTATTCTTTTTCAGTTCCTTGTATTTGATTTTGTTTTTATGGCTGTATATAGAGAGAAATTCTCAGTTATAGTGGAGTCACTTTTGTCCCACTATCTTACTTGTGGCTTTTTCAATCTTGAGTAGTGTAAGTGTTACAGCTCTGAGGGGACAGGTTTCCCCAGTGGAAATGTTGCAGCTCTGAGGGGAAAGGTATCCTGGCAGTTGGGAACCAAGGAATACCACAAGTCACACTGCACAACAAACCTCACATGAACGATTTATTGAGAAAGACACAAGAGGGTGGCTGCCTCTGCTCCAAGGAGAAGCAGCTAAGAACTGAGCAGAAGGCAGGCTTTATATAGGGTTTCTTGGCAGGGGAGGGTGGTGAGGGGTGAAGGGCTGTTCTAGGATGGCCTGGCATTGGTGAGATTTTGTGGAAAGCTCAGGGATTGGTGGGATTTTGTGGCCTGATTTGGGCTTTATTTCTGTAGGGCAGAGCTTGGCAGCCTGCATCTTGAGGAGCTGGAAACTGCTGTTAAGACTACTAGAGTAGTCTGGGGGAGCAGGGTCTGGCAACTCATGCACTTTGAGGGGCTGGGCTTGGATTTTAAAGTAGTCTGTGGGGGGTGGGTTGCCATTAACTAGTATACCTTTACAGGAAATTCTTCCTTTTCTGAGGTCATAAAGCTGTCACCTGTCTTCTCTTTTCCAAAGATTCATTGTTTTAATGTATTTAGTTTCTATTGGAATCTTTCATGTAACAGAAATATAATTTGATTTATTTCCTATCTGAATAGTATCTCAAATACTTTCTCAACAAAATACCTTTGCTCTTTAGTTAGCAGCAGCTCTCCTGTCATACTGGCTCCTTGTTTGTCTTGCATGTTTGGCTTCAACTGCATTGTTCCAAGGAACATCTCAATGTATCTCTTCTTCTTCCTCTCCCTTAGTTTTTATGTGGACTCTTTGAGTCTAGGAACCAAAGTAGCACAAGGCAGATCAATAAGAGAATATTATAGAAGTTTTAATTTTTGTTTTCTAATTGAAAATAGATTCTTCTTTCATATAACACACCCAACTGCAGTTTCCTGTCTCTCTGCTCCTCCCAGTTCTCCCCAACCTCCTTACTCCCCCAAATCCACTCCCCCTCTGTTTCCTTTCAGAAGACAGCTGGCCTCCAAGAGACAACATCCAAACATAACAAAATAAGATACCATAAAACCGGGTGGTGGTGGCGCATGCCTTTAATCCCAGCAATCAGGAGGCAGAGGCAGGCGGATCTCTCTGAGTTCGAGGCCAGCCTGGTCTACAGAGCGAGTTCCAGGAAAGGCACAAAACTACACAGAGAAACCCTGTCTCAAAAAACAAAAAACAAAAACAAAACAAAGCAAACAAACAAAAAAAAGGCAAAACCCCTCTAGGTTGGACAAGTTTAGCAGGCAAAGGAGTCAGAGACACACCTGCTGTCCCTGTTAGGTGTCCCACAAAAACATCAAGCTAACAGCCATATCATATACCTAGAGGACCTGCTGCCAACCCACAGGCCTGCTGCCTGCTGCTTCCGTCTCTGCGAGCCCATGTAAGTCCTGCTTACTTGATTCCGTGGACAGTGTTCTCTTGGTGTCCTCCATCCCTCTGATTCCTACAGTCTTTCCTCCACCTCTTCCACGAGTTACCCAGAGCTCCAAGGGGAGGGACCTGATGGAGACCTCCAATATACTTTCTCTTTCCACATAATGTCTAGCTGTGGATCTCTGCACCCAGAGAAAGTCTCCCTGATGATGCCTTAACAAGGCACCAATCTATAAATATAACAGATATATTTAGGAGTGACTTCATTGATTTTTTTTTTGTCAGTCATTTGTGGTTCTTTTATATAGACATGGGGATCTTTAGAAAAGTATGAAGTCTTAAGAAATGGCAGATAGCATGATTTTATACATTTTAGACAAACATTGTTAAATTTGTTCAATTAAAAAATCAATTGTTAAAGTAATAAATGACAGGACAGACAGATCTCTGTCACAGGAGAGTGTGTTCTAGACTCGGCACTGAGAAATATGTGGCCTTGTGAAACCTAGTGTAAGATAAGGGCTATGGGCATGCATTTGTTATTCAGCCCATGACTGTCCCGGTGTCCAGTCTCTGGTCATATAGCATACTTTTCTTTCTTCCTTCCTTCCTTTGCTTCTTTCTTTCTCTTTCCTTTTCCCTTTTTTCTTCCTTTATTTTCATTTATTTATTGTCCAGCTGTGGCTGATGAAGGTAGACACAGGCAAGCCAGATGCCCCTTTCTTCAGCAATCTTTTCTTAGGAGCCTTTGACTAAAGTAACTGATAGACACACATATGGTATTTTGGCATGCTGTGCCTGCTGTCCACTAGATAGGTGGCCTAATGTTACCACAGTGTCTTTCCTAGTTCCTTCTTCAAATTGTTTGCAACGTTTTAGGAACTTCTTTGCTATACATTTCATTATAAACTCGCTATTTTGACTATAATCATATCAACTTTTACTGCAATGTGAGGCAAAATAGGTTTTTTTTGTGATATTTTGTCTCCATCATCTTAGACTATGTATGGTGTATCCTGACATTCACCCAAGCCAATTTGGAAACACCAGTTCTTTAGGTCTTGAAATTTCCTGATGGTGTCCTTGCAATATCTTCTAGGTTATTGATCCAGGTGAACTTGACCTCACAGAAGGTAATTCTTCTCTCATGTGCTTGTACACTTCATTTTCTTATGAACTGTCATTTCTCCAGCTTACACAAGAACTGAGTTATGTGGGTTTATCCATTCTCATTATCATAGCCTCCTTGTAACTCCCCTGTCTATCATTGTTTCTGTACCTTCAACCCTTCTCTGTATGTATAGCATCAATGCAGGCCTTTAGTGGACAGTCAGGCTCCTTGCCTCATACTTGTATAGAGATTGTCACACTTACAACCTCTTAGAACTTGGTGCTGGTCCTGCTCCTGCCAGTCCAGTAAGGAAAAGGAGCAGCGTGCTATTACTTCCAAGAGATATTCTCAGCTTCTTTTGTTGAGGAACAATACTTTGCTCTAACCTAGGAGATCTCAGCTTGAACTTGAATTTGGTCTCCCCCTCTATCATAGCCATAAAAGACTTTTGGGTCTTTTCTTCCTCACAGGGACCAGATGTATGGCTCTTTTCATGGGATTCAGATGTAGAAGGCAGACCTGAGTGGTCTTAAGCATTGCCTATAGACTGTTCTTCCTTTCAGACTCACAGAGGTGCTTAAATGAGTGTGTGATTATTTATTCTGAAAAATTCTGCTGCAATGAATATGGAAAATAATTCACCAATCCCATGTTTTAAATTTAGAGGAAGAAAGTTAAAGCATTGTGTCCATAATTCCCCAGTAGTCTTTTAATTGACTTAACATAGCACATAGATTGTCATGTAAAGAACTAAGGTTTTTGGATAACAGCATATTTTTCTCTTCTACAAATGATAGGTATATTTCATATCAAGACAATGTTAAATTAAAACACACTTTATTTTCCATTTAATGACAGTATTTCAATGTGTTGAATATTATTGCTTGAAAAATATATACTATTTGTCACTTAAAACATTTGATATTTAATTAGTAAGTGTATATACTCTAACTTTCCTGTCCAAGGGTAGAGTAAGCATTTATGCTTTGTTCATCAGAGCCAATACATGAACGTAACATTCATGATAAAGGCTATTTGAGAACAGAAAGTCAAATTAATTCAGACTCATGTATGTCAAGCTAGTTGTGCATACCACTTACTATTCTAAAATGGAACCTATCTATATGGAACTGAAAATCTCTTGAGGATCAGAATGTTGATTTCCCCCTATGGTCCCAAAATTAAGAAGTACAGCATTTTTTTTGTTGTTGTTGCTTGCCATAGCATCTGATTATTTATTCTCTCTCATTTGCCTATTTACAAGACTATATGGACAAAAGAATCAGAATTCAAAAGGGAATAAAAAATGTAAGGTTTACTTTTTCATCCCTGGAACACTGACTCCTTTATTATTCCATTCCATCATTTGTAAAATAATTGGAAAATGAAATTCAAATAACTGCTCTTGAAAGGGAGAATAAATTTGCATTCACATAATGGTCTGTAAGTCTCTTATTATGCTACATATCTGTGTAATTAGTTTAATTATAACTAAATCACACTTGCATTAATTATATTTTTAACCTTGATTATTTGTAATGTTAATTGCACATTGGTATTCAAAGAATTAAGTAGGTAATTAGAAGCACAATAGAATTTGTAACTAACCAGAATGCTGGAGTACCCCTTCCTCCCCATGAAGCTGGGCACTGATTGCCTCAAACTGAAACACAGGGACTAAGCTGATGTTCACTGCATTAGGGCTTATTTTTCTGTTTCTTTATGTGGTTACATCATTAGGAACAGTCCTTTTTCTGTATTGGTGTTTGATTTATTAATTCCCACAAATGAATAAATGGATACACACACACACACACACACACACACACACACACACACACACACACACACATATTCAGACCTAAAATTGTGATCTGGATTGAAGTATCCCATGAGCTCCTGATATAATGACAGTGATCACAAGTTTATTGCCTGCCTGTCAAGAATCACATACTTGTTTTTTGATGATGATGATGAGACAGATTCTTCTATAGCTCAGGCAGGCCAAAAACTTTCAATGCAGCTCAGGATAATATTGAATTTCTAACCTTCCTGCCCACCTCCTGAGAACTGAGATTATATGCCTGTTCCCACATGTAATTTAATGTTCCTAACACAAGGCTAAAGTTTGGGGCTTAGATTATTTTAGGCCAGGACATGTATGCTCCAGGTTATCCCAGCTTCTTCTCTGCCACAGGCCTTCCTTTTCTGACACAAGAAGATGTTTGGATTTGGTATTCAATGCTATAATTATTGGAAATTGCAGCCATGGGTTAAAAAAATACTATTAACAAAACTCATGATTTGCTGTGACTCTATTATTCACTGAAGCATTAAGGGAGGGGGTCCATGACCTCACCAGACATGAGTTGTTGGTTAGGTTTCTAGTACCAGGCATGAATTCTCTTCCAGTGAGTGAAACTTAAGTTAAATTAGACACTTCTTGGTTACTCCTAAGATACAAATGCCACTATTGTACCACTGGGGATATGTTGCCAAGCTGGGATATGGTTGCCTACTTGGTTGTCTCCAAGTACCTGAAGATAAGACCCTGTTGCTGAAGATACCACATACTTCAGATATGAGACTTGGAGGAACTGAATGAGATCTAACCTGGAAGTCTGATTTCTGAGGACTAGTTCTTATAATATCTGAATGTATGATGCAAGCTACCAAGGGAGAAAAGCAATCAATAGTTTTATTCAGCTGTAAAGCCTATGAATTTTTTCAACTTTAAATCTTATGCGTTTCCTAGCCTACTATGTTCATTTTTAGAGAAAACTCTCAAAGCAACGAGAAGGAAATAAAATATGGAAAAGAAACAAGATGAGATATTCTTAAAATAAATTGAGAGACAGCATAACAATTCACATTTTTGCAATAAATGTTCTGTCATATTTAAAATTCAAATGCTCAGAAACTGGGTTTCAAAAAGCATGAATTGTATATGATGCACTTAACATAGTGTTACTACAACATTCCAGGTGAGGGAAGTGACAGTCTGACAAATAAAACATGATAGAACACAGATATATTAACACCTGTTAAATAAAATTTGAGAGAAATATACACAGAGGTAGAGAGATATAATACATATGGAGAAAATTATCATCACTGTAATTTTGTAACAAATAGTGCATTATATAAATAGTGCATTTCCAATTGGATATATTAATCCATGAAATCAGACAATAGACTGAATATCTTTTACTCATTGAGGGCTTTTTTCTTAAACAATTAATATAAACTTTATAACAAAGTTTGGGTGTGTTTAAATAGGAGATTTAAAATATTTGCACACCAGAACATTAAATTTCAAGATCACTAGTACTAAGGAAGGGTTGATAGACATGTGTAAAATATTATAGTAATACAAAATATCTAAGGAGAAAAGCCAATAATCATATCATAGATAATAGACAAGAGAATTCAGTGCAAGAACTGGAGAGATGACTCAGGGGTTAGGTGGGTACTGCTCTTGCAGAGGACCCAAATTTAGCTCCTAGCACCATGTCAGACAGTGCACAACCAACTCCAACTCTAGGGCATCCAATGTCCTTTCCTGGACTCCCCAGACACCTGCACTCACGTGTGAACATTCACATACTCATACATAATAACTTTTTAAAAAATTAGCATAACATGAAAAATGACTAGTCAATATTTAAAAGTACTTTCTACCATTAATATCAAAATGGGGAACAGGCATTTGTATTTTCATCTGTCATCATAATAATTTAAAAAGTAACCCACAATTTCATGAAGATAGTAAAACAGAGTAAATAATCATGGTTATATGTAACAAAATACACAGTGATATGCATAAAATAATAATTTCTCTTGTAGGTGTTTATGCCCTGAAAAAGAATGGAAACTTAAATAAAAGACTGATTGAAAATATCAATTTTGTCTCATCTATATCGGCAGAAAGTGAGAAGATGCTGTGTGCTTACTATGTATTTGTCTAAACTATGTAGAATGATATTTAGTAAGTTAAGAGAGAAGATTAAAAGACCAGGAACATGTACCCACTGCAAGATTAAAACCTAACCCAGCTTTTTCACCAGTGCTTTCCTGAGGCCATGAGTAGGAGGGAGACGTTCATCGACGGGAGGAATTGCCAGGGTTGATGTCACGGCTGCCTGGACATGGGTGGAACAAATGTGAGGTTTCACATTGGAACTGAAGCTCTAGGGTTGGGGTAGTACACTGCTGCTCTGCACAGGGGAATTGATGAGCTGGGTATTTGGCGGGCCACATCCTTCCTGAAGGTGCAGGTATTGAAAATTACCACAGTGGCTTGGGTGGGTGGTGAAAAACCCTGAAAGTTTTCTCTCTGGGCTGAGTTAGAAAAAACAAAAAACTCTTTGGAGCTCTGGGTTTACACTCTCTGTAGTTTGGACTCCAGCAGCTCCACATTCTCTAGGGAAGTCTATCACACACACAGGTTCTAGGTTTTTCCCTGATGTGTACATATTTCAATGATGTTATACATGACAGAGACAATTTTTATTTGGAAGTTAAAAATAAATTGATTTCAAGATGAATATTCAAGATGAAAATATGAGACTTCTTTGAAACATAACCCCTATTTCAAAGTTTTCCAATTAATTTTTAAAAAGTAATAGTAAAGGAGAACATGAAATCAAACATGGCAGCTTACACACGACACCTGTCTTCTGTGGATATAAATTAAGGATTGAACAGAAATGAGAATTGTCACACAGAGAACGCAATATATCAGAAAATCAGTCATAGAGAATGTATGGAAATATGGCAGCAGGACAAACAACATATTTGAAAACGGCATAATTTCTAAGACTGACAATGATGTTTATTGTATATAAAAGAAAACCACAATGATTGGGTTAAATTATATGCTACTTATAGAAAAATATAAAAATGTTATTAGAAAAGGAAAGGGAAGGTCCAAGCCAAGTGTGATGGTTCACACCTGCAATCCCAGTATTCCTTAGGCCATACCAAGATGAATCTATCACTTGGAAGTCAAAATCAACCTGGGACTATCTAAAAAGTAACAAGCAAATAAGTAGAGAAGGATGATAAGGCCCAATGTGAGTTTAAGTAGCTTTTAGACTGAAAATGGAGGAGACAGGGAGAGAGGGACAGCACTTGATGAAATAATGGCTGGAAGATTTCCAGTGTTAATAAAACAGATGGTCCCTTAATACCAAAGGAAACATACTTCTCTTGAATAAAAATAAGATGCTTTTTGTAATGACATTATATCATGAAAACAAAATCCCCAATATGAAGACAGACTTCAAAATGCAGAAGGAAAGACAGATTGCAGTAAAAGAGGAAGAACTTGATCCAGTCTTTAAGATAGAGGCCTCTAGATGCTTCTGGTATTGAAAATACCATTTAAGTAAATTAAGGAAAAGGGCAGTTAGCTTCTCAGTAGCATTAGCTGCAACTCCAGAGCTCATCAGCTTCTTCTGTTTGGGCCAGCACATATGCACACAGTAGGTACCCATTATTGCCTGGGGAGGGATCCATGTGACTGTCTTAGAGCACAGGACAACGCCTTGCCTGACAGAGCATCTTCAGGGTACAGCATAGGAATATCATGGATGAAAGCATGCTGGTGTGACCACAACCATGATATAGAGGTAGGCAATTACAGCTTACATTTGTTTCTTATTCAAGCTTTATTTTACAAATCTTGTACCACAATTATGGACTAGATTATGAGGCGATTGAATAGTAAACAGCGCAGAAATTCTTTGGAAACACCAGACTTTGGTTTGGAATTTAGATCAGCATTTCTGAAACTTGCTGCCTCTTAACACATGCAACTAGGGCAGCTGTTAGGTTTGGACTGTGGTTTCCTCCTTTCGTAAATGACCACTATTACAGAATTCATGTGAGCAATAACTATTAACTGCTATAGCATCATCAAAATGCTCAGGCTTATGGGCACAGCACTGTAGAATTTATATACAAATGAGTCTGCTTCCTTTAAACACGTATAATACCAAAATAAAAATACACGAAGCTCACATATTGCTTGCAAAGGCCCAATCCTCCTTTTGACTTGCAGATCACATTAGTGTAGTTGTGGCCATAAACTGACCACATCAGAGCTGCTTGTGAGTGGTTTTTCTTCCACTTTAAAGTAGATGAAAGTTTAACAACGCTGAAATGGAATTAGGAAAAGAGTAAAGGGAAAATCCATGTAGTTTTAACTGATTATAGTGCACAGTTTTGAGAAAGAGTTCTATATATCTATGTGTGCATGTGAAGGTGTGTCTGGACACATTTCTGTATATGAACTCTTGCATAATTCCAGTGATGAGCATTGCATTAATTTCCCCCAGCTCCTTGACTGACACTGTGTCAGGGCTTTTGGCACTTGTGAGCAGTCTTCATGTTACTGCCTGTCTTTATTCTACAGGGTTTCTGGGCCAGCATGTCCTCAGTCATGTGTCTGCCACATCATCATATTCTCATGTAAATTGTCCTTTCCCAGAACAGAGTACCATCTTATTCTTTGAAAAAAAAATGGTACCTGTTCTGTTTTTCACAGTGACTATTTGATCAGTAATGCAAGCCTACACAAGGCTCCTGCATTTAGCTGTCAGCACTGACTTCAGTAGGCACAGTGAAGATCAGCAGTGTACATTAACTGCCCCCCCACCATGGTGGGCTGCCCAGATTTTCAGTGGGATCATTCAGAACAGGTATGCATAGGGATGCTCTCACTTTCAGACTGAAATGCTCAGTTCAGTGTGTATATTGTTTGTCCATATTTGCTTTGTCTCTATAGTACATTGCCTTAGGTGTGTGTTCTATTCAGAAAGTAATCTTTGAGGGTCTTGATATTCCTATTTTCAGTTTTAAATGAATAAACGTTAAGTATGTGGCAAACAAATCTAAAAGAACAAACAGCAAGTAGTTGATAGTATCATCAAATTGGGTACTTCCAACAACCTCCCCCTCAAAAAAAAAAAAATGACTGGGGAAGCCTAGAGGCAGTAACAGTCAAGAACTCCTAATTGTGAGTCCCAGATGGAACAGTGTTCCCTCTCCAGTGGGCCTTTCAATTAAACAAGAAGGAGCAAGCTAGAGAGAGAGAGAAAGCAAGACATCATCAAAGTGGGTGTTTACAAAATCCAGTAAACAAAAGAAGACCTTTCTTCAGCAGTCATGCTAAAGTTCCTCATTGAGAGAGATCTGGGGAGAGTGTCCTCTCCATCCCCTCCATAGCTGAGTTGCAGGCATTTTGTTCCCACTGCAAGCATAGGAGTCTCTGTTGGAAATGATTTACCTTTTGCTGTTTTCCTACGGACACTACTTTTAATACCCTTAGGCTGTGTCACAGTGTCAGGGGAGCAACCTGCCCCAGGATAAATGTATGGGACACTGGAGATAACATGCCTGAGTCTGAAAACAAGGAGTGGTCTTTATTCTTAGAGTCTGCTCTGAACAAGTGCAGACAGAACATAACAACTTACCAGTATAATTTATATTATGGTGAGTTTTTCTGTAATCCAACACACACTATATTTTTTTCAAAACCAATAAGGCTAATGTGTGCATGTGTGTGTGTGTGTGTGTGTGTGTGTGTGTGTGTGTATGTGTGTGTATTTGATTTTTTAGTAATAAATATGTATATGTGAATTTTAGTGAAACATTGTGTATGTGTGTGATTTTTAATGGAAAATACCTTGAGAGTATCACATTCTGGTGGCATCTCATAGGGATTTGTCTCCTAATTTATTACTTTTCTATAGGACATTGTATTGCACTAATAAATAAATTCCTATATCCCTTCAAGGGTGTGTCAGCATAATCAAATCAATTTGGGCAATATGCTTCATTACAAAGTAGTATGAAGGAAATTCTGGAAGTCTCTTGGCAGAGAACTGTCCTTAAGCATTTTGCTAATTAAAGAATAATGCTCAATAAAAAGGGATATTGGAAGAAATCAGTTCCTTTCTCAGACTTTAAATACAAAAGCCAAGCTGAGGTCCTGGTTTATTGTAGATCTATATTCTGCTATTATCTAAGATTCTTCCAATATAGCACTACATTTTCTTTAATGAACAGAGTGAGTGCCTGAGGGTGGGAGGCGATTAACACAAGCATGAGGCACCTTTTTTTATGTCTATGCATTTTCTGATACCACAAGCTATCTGAAAGTTTGTATATTGTATCTTGTGGCATTTACAAGTTGATATTTGATCTGCAAATGGGAGTGAGTATGCTATATAAGCTTGACACTTCATGGAAATTACTCTTGGTGGGAATTTGTCTTCTGATGCTCCCTTCTTTAGGAACAGGCATCTCCAACAAAGCATGGCATTTCTGAGTGCCTTGCTTAGCACCCATCAGTGTTGCCCACATGCTCATTTTTCTTGTGGCACTTTACTGGTTCATTGGTGGTTAGCATAGTTGGTTCTAACACACAGAAGCTTTATTCTCAGGTTTCTCTTAAGACTGAACATTTGTTATATCTCTGTCAAAATATCATGCTGTTTTAATATTAGTTATTTACTTTGTTATATTGTGAATTCCCCAGATGTGTATGTATGGGGGGGGAGCTATCATCCTTTTGTATCCAGAAGGTAGTTTCCATGATGCTGCAAGATACCAATATTTGTAAACACTCAAGTTCTTTCCTGTTAGTCCTTCCCACCCAAAGACACATGCCATTCACCTTGGTCTGCGGTCCCCAACTGATTGACTCCATGTATGTGTGTATGTGAAAATGCTTAATGTATTAGTTTAACAGTAAGTGATTTGTCTTTTGTCTTTTTCATTTCACAAGGGAAGACTGTGTGGCCAAGAGAGGCATCATGCCCTGACTTAATCACATAGTTTGAAACTGTTAACAACTAAATTTTCTCATTGTCAACCATCTTTCTTTGTACTCCTTTTTAACATTTATGGTAATAGTGTCTAGTGTTGTTGTGTCAATGATTGTCTTTAATGATGTTGTTAAGAGCATGGCCATTTTCCTATGACCAAACAGCCCTATCCTAGTAGTCATTGTTTTACATACAGATTCTAATAAGTTTTGACTCCCCACATGTAGTGTTCATATGCATTGGTACTGTGATTTGGATGTTAAGCATCCTCAAAGATGATTTATCCTCATTGTGGCTGTTGTCATATGGTAGAACCTTTTTCAGGCTGTGGGATCTAGTGGGAAACCTGTAGATCAATGGAGGCTTATCTTCAAAGGGCATTGTGGGATACTGATCTCTTTTCTTGCTCTTTCTTCCCTTAAAAATAAAATTATGAATTTCCACTGATGAATTGAGCATATGACCTAGATGGGTGGGACCATGTGTCTAGACAGGAGTGGCCTGACTTTACTATGAGGAATGAGATTTGTGAAACAGTGCTTTCCAAGTCTGAAGCATAGCAATTGCACTGCTGTGCATAGAGTGGACCCTGCTGCAGCTGTTGGGGATTTTCTACATATGTCCCATGACAGCAGCTTCCTAGAACATGGTGACACAGTGGCACAATGATTTAGAACTAGATCCTTGAGTTGATTTGTCTTAGCCTAAGCTTTGGTTTTGCCTCTACTGAACCATGGGAAATCCATGACTTCTCTTTTTAACATTTGTTTTCTATTCCTAAAAAATGAGAACTTTCCTCAAAGGTTGATACAGAGTATATTAGAGGGCTGGTGAGATACTTCAGCCATTAAATACTAGGCTCACAACCAAAATGTTGGGTCTACTAGAGAATCTATGTCTGAAACATAATGAGCACTTGGAAAATTTTTGCCGTTTCCTAGGCTAATACTTTGCAGGAACTATGAGAACTGTGAGATTAGCACCTGGTAGATCTGTGAGAGCCTGCCCAACCAGGAATCCTTCTCTGTTCACCCCTCAAGCTCTCAGCTAGCTGGATCAAAGCATCCCCTTCTGTAGCATGGCTGCCACAGTAGTCTGATTTTTTTCGTAGAAAATTCAGCTTGTCGTGTAGTTTTCTCTGTTCTAGACTCTGTAGCACCTTTAGTTTCCTTTTTACCTTCAGACAACAAATCTGTGGAAAGTGTGTGTGAGTGTGTGTGAGTGTGTGTGTGTGTGAGAGAGAGAGAGAGAGAGGGGAGAGAGAGAGAGAGAGAGAGAGAGAGAGAGAGAGAGAGAGAGAGAGAGAGAGAGAGCTCATGTGTATAGGTATTGCTTGCATATGTGTGTGTCCTTTTTGATTTTTAAAATACAAGAAGACACTGGCTGAATCACAATATCTATATTTCATCTATCTATGTTGTTGTAGGACTGTTTTCCTCATGTGTAACATGACAGCCACCATGAAGGAACATAGCTGTGATGGTCTATGGTAATTAACTGAGATGCTTAATGTTTCCTTGTAGAAGACTGTGGGTGTCATCAATCCCTCATCTGAGATTATAGCTTTTGTTCCCATGTGCCTCTCAGCTGCATGTAGTATTGGAGCATGCCAGAGTGTAGAGGGGATGAAATGCTGATTGGGCATGGGGACTGTTCTGTCGATGAGCTTCACAGGTTGCCACTGGTGCTGGGGTGGGACTTTCCAGTGCTGCAGCTGCCCTTGAGTTACCCATGCTCCTATGTAGCTTCCCATCCCGCTCCTGTCAGATAACAAATGTACTGGTTCACCAATCTGAGCTTGGATGGAATTCTTTCTTTGGTCTATTGGTTCCCTTGCCTGAAATGATCAGACAACTTTATGTCACAGGCAGGAACAGACATGGAACACTGCCTATCACATATGTGCCAGTGTAGACGTTATCTGTATAGAACTCAGTGTTCACTAACTGGCATCCTGGGAAGCCACTCACAGTCCACACAGAGTCTAATAAAGCTTCTTTGTCTTTTCTTTTATTATCACTCCCTATTCTTCTGGACTTTCTATTGCACACTTTTCTCTTTCAGTCCCATTTTTTTTTAAGTACTAAGATGCTTGAGCTTGCTCCAATGTTCTGTACCTATTGGCAATGTGAAAGACAAATGTGGCCACATTCTGTTTTTAGGATGCTTTCAGAAGCACTGCATTCTGAGAAAAGACAAAAAAAAATCACTATTAATCCCTTCAAATAACCACCAACACAAATAAACTGCACACTGTTTGTTATTTAACAACAAATCATGCTATTGCAAAATTATGCTACTGAAGATCTAATCCTGAGGATCTCTCTTTATTGATGGAAGTGTGATGATGTCAGCGAGGTTTTCATTTTCAGTCATTCACATTTTTAATCTCTAGCCTGTGTGTTTTATTTATAACTGTGGGCTAGTGCTTTGGAAAGCTTTCTTACCTCAACAATGGATTTTCCCAAGGTAATAGTTCAGATGTTTTATTGGCTTTTGTTTGACTAAATCCATATTAAGTCTGTATTATATAAAGAGCAAAAGAATACTTGAATTTCAGTCTTCTCAGTTATCCACAAAGTCCAATACCATTGATGGAATAATAAGTCTTTGCTGATGTGATATGATGCACTTACTATAGAATAAGTTATGTTTATATACACTCATATATGTATATGTGGTCTTAGTTTTGAATTTATTTGACTTTCTCTGGCTGTGAGTCTACCCTCTTCTTATAGACTGTTTTTAAAGATTTATTTATTTATTATGTACACAGAAGAGGGCACCAGATCTCATTACAGATGGTTGTAAGCCACCATGTGGGTGCTGGAAATTGAACTCAGGACCTCTGGAAGAGCAGTTGGTGCTCTTAACCTCTGAGCCATCTCTCTAGCCTTATAGACTGTTTTATAATGAGTTTTGACATCAAGCAAAGGTCTTTAGGTAATCTGCATTTCCCTGTTGTGAAATGTGTGAAGAATGCTATGATAATCAAGTTGTGTACAAAGCTGAGCTTCATCACTCAGGACTGCGGTGTGACTTCCCATTTATAATAGCTGCTTTCTATAGACTTCATTTAGCTGATACATCCTACCCATTGTTTCTTCTGGCCATCTGTGCTTATTTATTTGATTCATATTGTAATGACTGGGTTTTTCTATTACATTTAAAATTGGCTATATAGGGAAACTAATATTTATTTTTAATTTTTACCAACTATTTTATGAAATTCTTTTATTTCACTTTGTCTTTTCTTAATTTAACATCTCCACATATGATACAAAAAGGATGGTACTACTTTCTAATTTCTAATATTTACATATACTTAAATTATTTTGTTGATTAATTTTACTAGATTTTTCAGAATTATGTTTAAAAGCTATGAAGGAACTAAGTATGTTTTTACAAAGTTTTTTCTTTTTCAGTCCAAGCATTGATCACAGGGTCTCATGCATACAAGGCAAGCACTTTCTGGATAAGCTATGGCCTCATCACTAGTTTTAAAGAAATTTTAATGTGACAGTTAATGCTGATTTTGTCAGTTTTCAGTTTTTAAAATATTGTTTATCTTATTTTCATCAAATAACCAATATTCTATGATTATTTGTTTCTACTTAATACTTGAACATTGAAAACTTAAAGCAAACTCTAGGCATAGGGCTGGGACTCATTGACCAGTCTCTCTGGAGGGTGAACCATCATTTTGATACAATTCAGATGACAAAACTATAAATGAACATTTAATCTTCTTTAATGAAATATCCAGTGTTGTGAATTAAGAACCACCCTTGCATTGTGATGGTAATCCAAGTTGATCATGTGATGTTCCTTTGAATTTTCTAAAAGTTTGACTTTCAAGAAACAGTAGTGAAACATTTTTTTAATCTCCCAAACCTGAGTCTGGAGACCAATACTTTTGTTCTTTTCTGTCCTAACAATATGCTCTTGGGTTTAGAGTTATACATTATCATGTTATTACACCTACTCAAGCTATCATACTACTTTCTTTTCTGTGGTTAGTTTTCTTTTTGGTTTTATTCTCTAGGTAATTTAGAGAATCATTAGACATGTTACTCTTAGCATGGATCCAGTTTGGGGTAAAAATCTGACTGAGTCAGTGTGACAACCCATGTCCACACGCCCGGTTTTCCTTCCCATATGTGTAGACAGAGGACAGTAGAGACATGAAGCACAAGTGACAGATGGAGATGACAGACAAGTAGAAGTGAGCACACTGTCTTAGCTGGGCTCTGGAGCTTCATGTACAGGGTCTGAGACAGCAGAATGAGGTGTGGACAGAGGTGAGAAGCTGGAGGCAGGGTTTCTAAAGCAGTCAGTATTGACTGGTTGCTGAGAACATGAAAAGAAAAGGACCCTAGAAGATAATTTTTACTTTTAAACTTTATTTCATATTCAGCCTTGATTTCCCTGTAGTACTTTTCTTTTAAAGGGAAAAACATATCTTCATTTGTGTTTTTTTTCCTTCTTGTTCTTTTGGGCAGAAATATAAAATATGTGTATACATTCTGAGACTGATAGACATAAAGTTATGACTTTTATATAAGATTTGTTATTCAAAAGTTTAGTAGGTAGTTGATAAATTTATTTAGCATGAAAAGAGTTTAGTATCATCATTAACAATGACATGAAAATATTGTGGTTTTTCAAAGGTGATCAAATTATTTCATATCTTGCAGTTATTTTACATATAGAGCTATGCTTCCTGTTACAGTCTACCAAATATCAGTCTACATTTATCATGCTGGTCCTGTAAGTTAGATCATCTTGCAGCATCCTAACAATTTTAGTTTGGTATCTATACACTTTAAACTTTACAGAATAATATGAACTTGAATTTAAATTCTTTATCTTAGATTTTTTCCAAGTACAAGCAAATTGGAATCTTTGCAAAGCTTTGGGATGCTGAAGAATGATGTAAAGTCAAGACATTTTAATATTCTGTCTTATATTCACCTCTAGTTTATAAACAAAAGATGAAGTTGTTGTTCATCAGCTTTATTTTCAACTTGCCTTTTTTCCTCTTTTTTATTGTCTAATTTCAGTATTTTACTTTTCACTACATTTGATTTCAGTGCATTACATTTTATCTTCTAATTTTTTGAGGGACTTTTTTTTTTATTTGTATTTTAATTTTACATATCAGGCATGGGTTCCCCTGTCCTCCCCCCTCCTGCCCCCGCTCCCACCTTCCCCCCAGCCCCTCCCCTCCATTCCCATCTCCTCCAGGGCCAAGACTCCCCTGGGGATTCAGCTGAACCTGGTAGATTAGTACAGCCAGGTCCAGCCCCCTCCATCCAGGCTGAGCATGTGTCCCTGTGTAAGCCCAAGGTTCCAAACAGGCAGCTCTAAGGACAGGTCTGTGTCGTGCTGGAACTCTCATCCAATAACTGATGGAAGTGCATGCAGAGATCCTTGGCCAGGCCCCAGGTGGAGCTCCAGGAGTCCAATTGTCGAGAAAGAGGAGGGACTGTAAGAGTGTGAATTGTTGAGACCAAGATTGGAACAGCACAGGGACAAATAGCCAAACTAATGGAAACACATGAATTATGAACCAAAAACTGTGGAGCCCCCAAATGGATCAGGCCCTCTGGATAAGTGAGACAATTGAATAGCTTGAACTGTTTGGGAGGCCCCCAGGCAGGACCCAGACCTGTCCTTAGTGCATGAGCTGGCTGTTTTCAACTTGCCTTTTAAATAGTCACTCTGAGATCTGGACAGAGAGTTATCTGTAGGTACTGTTTTGATCCCCTGGTTTTCTTGTTAGGAGGTGAATGGTTGTATTTTGCCATATTCTCCCATCATGATGCATCACCAAAGTTCAAAACAATGAGGCAATTGGTCACAGACTGAAAGCTCCAAAGCTTTGCACCTTCCATTCTGTTACAATGATGGTGTAGATATTTTGGTATAGAATAAAAGTTTACTAATATATACTTCTTATATAGAATTTCTTAAAGGTTTAATTTTATAATTGTGTGTATGTTTGTATCTCTTTGTGGGTATATGCACATGTGTGCAGGTGCCCGGAGAGGCCAGAGGCATTGGATGCTCCTAGAGCTGGAATTATATATGTTTGTGAACTGCGCAGTGGGTATTGGGAACTGAGCTGTCTACAACTGCAATGCACACTCTTAGCCACTGAGCCATATGTAGCTCCTAATGTAGGACTTTTTATATTCCATTTTAATGAAAACAAGAATCTTGATTTCTCTGGCTCTGTTTCAATATTGAAGTGTTAAGCAGGTGCAGAGTAGTTTCAATCTCCTGGTTTCTGATAAATGATAACTTTGTTTCTTTATGTGAAAACTCTTCCTGTAATTTTAAATTTCATACTATTCAAAACCAGGCATTTAAAGTTTAGAAAACTTCTTGGGGCTAGAGAAATGCTTCTGTGATTAAGAGCACATACTGCTCTTGTAGAGGAACCAGCTTTACTTCCCAGTACCCTTATCAGACAGCTCATATCATCTGTAACTCTAGCTGGAGAAGATCCAATGCCCTCTTCTGGCCTCCACAGACACTGTGCTCATGTGCATGTACATACATACATACACAAACACACACACTCATAATTAAAAACAAAAATGAATAAACTGTCTTGGTAATATCTATTGTATAACTAGTAATATGTATATGATAATCTGAATCTGGATAATATATTTTTGGAAATAATATGTGTGAGAGATGTATCTCTGAAAACTATTGCATCAATAGTGACATTCATTTTTTTCTTTTATCCAGATACTGTTAAATGTGATAACTTTGTATAACCCCTAACTCAGACCTCAAGAAGGAGTACTTTTAGGCTAAGGGGTGCTGAGATACTGGAACTAAGTTAATGTTTTCTGAACATTTCCTAAAAGTCAGCCTACATGTGTCACTAGTGATAACATCTTGATTCACAGAAACATACCATGAAATTCTATAACATAGTAACAGGTGCATATCCACCTTTATTTTTTTCTTGTAAGATACGTCTAAGAGATATTAACCTAGTCTTTCCTTTAGTAAGATATTAGATAGTATAAAATGTTCCTCACATCTCATGTTTTTAAATGCTGGTTTCCAATTAGCATTACTGTTTGGGAGTCCATGGAACGTTTAGAAGGTGCAGCCTTGTTGAACAAAGTATGGCACTGGGGGTGGGCTTTGATGGCTTATAGCCTCACCCCACTTCCCATTTGTGCTCTCTGCTTCCTGTGTGTGGTCAAAACTATGATCTCTCAGCTTCCTGATCTTACTTGCTACCATGCATTCTCTGCTCTTATGGACTATCCACCCAAAGCCATTAGCTAAAATAAACTTTTCCTTATGTAATTTGGCTTTGGTCATGTTATTTTGTTATAGCAATGGAACAGTAATTAATGCACATGGTGAAATTTGCAATTGATATTCAAAAAGCATATGCATAATTTAATGAGTTGTTTTGTTGCTCCCAGATTTATAGTAATCTCTTGATGGGAGAGAAGGAAAAACATCAGCAATGTGAAAATGTTATTGTTTATGACTTCCCTATATTAAAAGGATTATTTATTAGTTTAGTGGATTTTCTCTTAGCTATGTTCACAGGAGTTAAATGTAGAAACAGTTAAAGCTTAAATACCCCCTGAAAGAGTGACTGCACTTTCCTGTTGCATGTATATTCATATTTAATTACCTAAGAGGCTTGAGAAAATCCTCCTGTCTTAGATGAGAACACAGGTGATGTATTTGTGAGTTGTAGCTTAAACCTAGGATCTGAATGCATTCCAGTCTTCAGTTACATGTTATTGATCTATATTTAATAGGCAAAGCATCATGGATATACCATTTTCTCTTTGAAACCGTATCAAACTACTATGGAGGGTACATCTCTCTGAAGCCTGGTTACATAGTTTCAGTTATTTTGTGGCATCCATGAAGACACACATAACACTCCCTCAGGCTGGACCTGGTTACCTGAACATCAAGTGTGTGGCAAATTTGGGGTTAAACCTGTAGGTAAATGTGCACAGTGGAAAGGTTAAGCAAGTGTTTGAAAAGCAAGCCAGGTGCACATGCTGAAGTGTTGGAAAGCACATCACGCTAGATCCACTGCACAGCCTTTTGCTCTCATTAACTATTTGACAGTTTACAGACTGCTGATAATATAGAGGAAATTAAATGCCTGGAGTGAGAAGGTTCTTGGCAAAGAACTCTCAGAGTGTTCTTCTGAGTTTGTATTTAATTTCTAGGGTTTTTTGAACTGTTGTGCCATTAATTAAAGAGAAAAAAGCCAGTTGGAATGCATCATGATAAAAGCCACTTGAAGTTCATTTTTATGTCAGATCCAACACTGAAAAATGTCTTGTCTTTCCAAGTGGTGCTGAAGCATAAAGCATACAGAATGCTATGACCTTCTCTATTAGGCTGATATAACCAAGTGCAAACGTGTGGAAACTATGAAATGGATGGGGATATTTTCTAATAGCATAAATATGACTGACGGTGATGCTGATTTAAGAAGAGTGTGGTTAGCATCCCTTGGAGTTAGATGAAAGGACTTAAATAAATAAGCTCATCTTCTCATTCAGTTAAGATGATCTCTGAATGGGCCATTAACTCCTGCTTTGCTCAAGCTGCATTAGCCTACCACATCCTTTTATATTTAGATCTGCAAAAGGCTGTACCTGTGGTGTTTCCACACAGACCAGCATACCACACAACTGAAAAGTGGTTCTGATCACCCAGACTTTAACTACAGTTCTTGATCTTCCTAAATCCTTACTTTGCCCAAAATTCAGATAAGAAAAATCTTATAGAGGTTCAGATATTTAAACAAATGAGGGCCCAGAGATATTGTTAAGCAGTTAAGACCACTGACTGCTCTCTTAGAGGTTTCTTTCCCCAGTGCCCACATGGCAGCTCACAACCATTTATAACTCCAGTTCCAAGGTATCTGATGCCCATTTCTAGCCTCTGTTGACACTACATGCATAAACATATGTTTAGGCAAAATGTTTATACATGTAGAATAAAAAATAAATAAGTTATCAAAAATGAAATGCAGGTAGGAAAAATGCAGTAAGCTTGACGTGGCATGCCACTAGTGTGACTTGAGTGATGACTGCACTTTAGGGTACTAGGCTGTGCATCTTCTCTATCCACAATCTACCAAACTATTTGCAAACTTAGACACCATTTCAGAGTAACAGCTGCACATCTTTGGGCTTAGGGTGCAGCTCAGTGGTAAAGTACTTGCCTAGTATTTTGGAGGCCCTGAGTTTTATCCAAAGTTTTAAAAAAATAAAACAGAAAAAAATATATAATTTTTGTCTTGTAAGAAAGTGTGATCCAATGAGGGGCTTCTACTAACTGCAAAGAAATGCAACAATTTTAACTGCACATCAGAAGGAACATGCCCTGCTCTGGGAATGTGAAAAAACCCTCTCTGCTTTAGTTCATTGTGAAATCATGATCTTAGTTTTATAGTATCTGAGTTGAAATAAAGCAGCCATCACTGCACTAGGTGATGATACCTGTGACAATAAGAACATAGCATGCTCATTCTGTAGCTGGGTCCCTGGAGTGCCCTGGTTTACCTGTACTAAGCTATTTCCATGTTCTAGAACTCAACAATATCAAATACAGAGAGTACATAGTGACCAAGGACAGGACAGAGCCTGGAAGTGTCTGGAGTCTGTAACAATGAGAATATTGAACATGTGTGTTACATATCTCCAAATTGGTCAGAGAATTAAATAAAACTTCCTATCTTTAATTGCCTGAGTGCTTTGAAGTTGACAATTGTAAAAGTATCTTAGTAAAACCTTCTTAACTTCAAAGATCGAGGCAGATGTTTTACAAATTAACACACAGATGTTAGCAACAATCCTTAAAACATTAACTTTAAAATTAAGCCACATAATTCCTTCACATAATAATTATATAATTGGGTGAATATTTATAATGTTATATATTTTATCACCATCACCAGGAAATATGTTAATGAACGGTCCTCAGAATCTCTGTCATTTTCTCCTTCAAACCAAATATTCTCTTGACTAACTATTATAGATTATTTTTGTTGTAGGTTCAATTAAAATGAAATCATTCTTATTTTTTCATTTTTTAAAGAGAAGATTTTACTTCTAGTCATTTGGCACAGATGTTCTAAATGTTGGTTCTTTGTGCTTATTCTATTTGGGTTTGGTTGGGTTTGGCTAGTGCACCATAGCTGCCATCAAATGTGGAAATTATTTGTTCAAATCCATGTCCTTTCTTGTCCCCCTTCTCTTTAGGATACTCTGGTTATACACAGGCATCGGTGGAGCTGTTTCCTTTCCTTGTTCTTTCTGCTTTCATGCTTGTCTGAAATTTTCTTGTTCTGTTTCCAGCTCCTTTTCCTGGACCTGCGACCTTTAGTTACTCTCATTCCCATGAGTTGTTTTATTCTAGACACTACGCTGTCCAGTCCTAGAAGTTCTGTCTTTCATTTTTATATCTTTAATCTTTTCCTCTGTATGCTTTTACTCTTTTTTAATAGGTTTTCTCTTGAAACCAATACTTTATTTGAAATGTTACTTTTTTCTATTAATTTTCTTCACAGCTTCCTTTTTTAACTTTATAAATCACATGTATTGTGATCAAAATAACATGTTTATTGTAGTAATAGGAGACATCTCTTAGACTAGTTTTTAAAAATGTATTCTTCTCTTATACATTACATCCTGACCACAATTCCTCTTAAATCAGAATGTGATTTTTTAAAAATGTATTCTTCTCTCATACATTACATCCTGACAATTTCCCATCTCTTTACTCCTCCCAGCCATCCTCCCCACTTCTTGCCTCTCCTCCAGATCCATTCCTCCTCTTTTTCCCTTCAGGATAGACCAAACCTCCCAGTTATCAACCAAACATGGCACAACAAGTTACAATAAGGCTAGGCAAATACCCTCCTATCAAGGCTGGATGAGGCAACCCACTAGGAGGAAAAGGGTCCTAAAAGCAGGCAAAAGAGTCAGATACCCCCCATCTTCCACTGTTTGGAGTCCCACAGGAATACCAAGCTACACAACCATAATATATGTGCAGGAGACCTGTCTCAGACACATGAAGACTCTGTGATTGCTGCTTCAGTCTCTGTGAGCCCCTATGAGCCCTGCTTAGTTGATTCTGTGGCCATGTTCTCATGGTGTCCTCAATCCCTCTGGTTCCTTCCACTCTTCTGTGGGGATCCCTGAGTTCTACCTAATGTGTGGTTGTGGGTCTCTGCATCTGATTCCATCAGTTGCTGGATACAGTCTCTCTGGGGATAATTAGGCTAGGCACTGATCTATGAGTATAGTGGAATATCATTAGGAATCATTTAGTTGATTTTTTTTTTTTTTACTGGTTGTATTTGATTCTATCCTGGATGTCTGGGTTATCCAGCATCTGATCTGGTTCCTGACCATCCAGGCAGTTTTAGTCATGGGCTCCCTTTTGTGGTGTTGGCCTCAAATTGGACCAGTTATTGACTGGCTACTCAATAAGTCTTTTATGAGAAGCTTCTTTACCATAATCCCACACTGGTGAAGTGATTAGTAACAACATTGTTGCATGACATGATGTTTTTTTTCCTTCATACTATTGACAAGTATTGGAATGAACATTATTGGTACAAGCATGAAGAGCCATCTATATAATGCAGGTATGAAGGGATACATATACTTCTATAGAACATTGTGTACTGATCTTTTTTTAATTAAATTTTTTTTTCAAATTTTACATACTAACCACAGTTCCCCCTCCCTCCCCTTCTCCCAGTACTCAGCCCTCACTCCCCTCCCCCCTATTTTGGTTAATTTAGATTAAATCCACATACTTCAGAATTTATAATCTTAAGTGTAATATTGAAATGGTTATATTTATAAAATTGCATGATTTTTAAAAAAAAAACTTTTTTATTGACTCTTTGGGAGTTTCACATCATGCACCCCAATTCTGTTTACCTGCCAGTCCCCCCCAAATCCTCCCCTTATACATGGCATGCCCCCCCCCCAACTTAAGGAAACAAATCAAAGTAAGCAAGCAGGCAAACAAGAGCCAAAGCTGTAGCAGGAATCTTAACAGCTCTTATTCATAAAAACAAACCTGGCGTCAGGTATTGGGGTGAAGACTGGAAGATCAGAGAATCAGAACAAGCCACAGCTATCTCACTTCACCAATTCTTCAGCTGATCCTGTTTCCTCAGACTGGAAGCCTCTGAGTGCTTATCCAAATGGATCTCAGCTGGACTGTGAGGCTCCAAAACCTAAAAGCTTAGCCACCTAAAAGCTTCTAGTTTCTGGTTTTCACACCTTGTATACCTTTCTGCTTTCTGTCATCACTTGCTGGGATTAAAGGCGTGAGTTACCATGCTTGGCTGTATCCTTGAACACACAGAGATCCAGGTAGATCTCTGCCTCTGGAATGCTAGAATTAAAGGTGTGTGCTACCAAGGCCTGTCCTCTATGTTGAATATTGTGGCTGTTCTGTTCTCTGACCCCGGATAAGTTTATTAGTGTGCACAATATTTTGCAGAACACAATACCACCACACAAAGCAAAACCAAACTAAAACCAAAACCAAAACAACAACAGAAAAATCTCTTTGCTTCTCCTTCTTTCCTGCTTCTCCAACACCTCTTTGTTTGTCCAGGTGGCAATAGAGGCTTCAGTCTGCTATATAGCATACTTCTTTGTTTCATTAGTTTTACTGGCAAATGTTTCTTTCAATGAGCCACTGGTCTGGTTCAAGGCCTCTGATTTCTGGTACACCACTATCACTGAATCCTCACCAGAACTCTTCTAGGATATCCTGTGGATGCCACAAGTCTTGGAGATATTGTGGGTGTCTTTCCACAGCTCCAGCAGGTCCTAGATGGGGTAGATGTTAAGGAGAGTCAACCCAAGGCCAGGCTGTGAGCCTGGATGGAAGCTGACTGTTCATTCCAGGGCTCCTGGGGCACCCACCTCAGGTGAAGGGGTGGAGTCAGCTCCCATGGAGGTCATACTCCCATGTATTCCCTCAGGGTTGGTTCACCTTGGCCTTGGTGAAGGGTGAGGGCCATCTCTCCAGCATGCAGGGGCCAGCTCTCTTGCTGTAGTGTCCAGCAAGAGGTAAGCCCATCTTTTCCAGGTCTAGCAAAGGGTGTGGCCATCTCAGCATGGCCCTCTGTTTGCATCTCACATGGATCTTATGGCCTCACAGGCCATAGGCATTCACATAGACCCCAGCTACAGCTGGACCATGGAACCAGGCATGGCCCTCAGCAGCAGCTTGGGGCAAGTCAACATTCTGGCTCTGGGTAGAGGGACTGGCCACTCAGGTGGGAATGGTTTCGGCCCTAACCTTGGGCCTTTATGTGACTTTTGGTGGCAATGCAGCTGGACTTTAGCACACAGCCCAGCCATGTTAGAACCATGGATGCATGATTATTTTTAGTATTTAACCCCAGAATATTTTTATCACCTTTTGAACAGACTCTGCACACATTAGTCTTTCTCCTTTGCCACTCCCTTCCCTAGCCATCAACTATCATGAATCTATTTTTGCCTTTATAGATCTGTCTATCTATGTACATGGACCATATAAATGGAGAGGTTCCTATAGATAGTACTATATAATACACCTGTTTTACTTCTAATTCAGATTTTGTCAAATGTAGATTTTGTCAAATGCACTGTTTTGTCTGTTTAAATGGTATAAGATATTTGTCCTCTATTAATTCAGTATATAATGATTAATTTTAGCATACTAAACTAACTTTGTCTTCCTTGGGTTTATCTTACTTTCTTATATCTAATTCTCCTTGAGAATTACTGGGGTTGATTTCCTTATACACATCGTTCCCAACTTACTAGATTTCAAACATAGTTTTTCAACTCTATGATGGTCTGAAAGAAATATGCATTCATTAGAAATTGTGCTTTGAATTTTCATCTCTTCCAAGGCTAATAATATGCAGGAATAATACTTCCACAGTGCTCAACTGTAGGCTAATTTGAGTCCCCAAAAATTTTAAAGTAGACCAGTTGGAGCTGTACAGTTCATTTACTGAGCAATTAAAAAGTAGTAATGCATTCCCCCTTCCCATCCCTGGAGCAGAATCTTCTTACAATAGACTGGAAGTTGATAAATAGCCCAGGCTGGTCTTGAGCTCATGGTTGTCTTGCCTTTACCTCTTTAGTGCTAGACTTATAGAAACATGTCAACACAGCTGGCAGTGAAAGCATTTTTGATTTATGATATTTTCAGTACACATTGAGTTTACTGGGGCATAACCCCATTGTTAGTTGATGAGAGTGTGTATTTTGCAAGAATTCTTAAGTCTACAGTTCTAATAAATTGCAGAGTTTTCTGTACTTCTCATGCCCTTGGCTCCATTACCAGGCTGTTAGGATTCTTAGGGAATTTACTCAGAGTTGTATTTGTCTTTTCTTTATTTGAAACAGACTGTGAAGGATTGCTGTTAGTCTTCAGACATTCATTAGAACTCACTACTGAAATTATCTGGTTGGTCCTGGGGTTAAATTGTGAGCACTTTAGAGAGTTCTTGTTCAACCTACTTCCTTGTGCATCTGTTGAAGTTTGTTTTACCCAATTCAGACTCATTCGGTTGTTTGTTTATTCTTAGGTACCTGCTCATCCACTATGGATTTGTCCCCTCAAGGATGCGAGTACTGCTTTACCATAAACCTCTCTGGCTTCTCTATCTTAATAGAAATGTTTGTTGCAATTTTATCATGTGAATCTTTGTGGGGTTTTTTGTTGTTGTTGTTTGTTTTATTTTTGTTTTTCTTGGCCAGTGTAGCTAAGTAGCTAAGTTTGGAGTTTTTATTTCCCAAAAGAATTAACTTGTGACTTTGAAGGTTTTCGTTATTGTTTTGTCTTTTCTATTTTATGTATTTCTTTAATCTTTGTTCTGCTATTCCTCATGATCTAGGTTTACTTTGTCTCATTTCTATTTTGTTTCAGATCAAATTATTTTTTTTTACTGAACTTTTTAGGTAAAAGGAAAAATAATTCTTCCCAATATTTTCTGTAGTGATAGTAAAATATTTGAAGTTGCACGGGGCTTGTAAAGCATTACATTTCTCAAATTTTGAGATCAAGTAAACAAGTTTGAACTACCTGGATTCTCCATTTGACTCTTCTTTATCCATAGTAACAAGCTCAAATTCCTTGTATAAGTGTGGTGGGATTGTGTTCCCTAAAATATTTATCTGGAGTCAGAGAACAGAAAAGCCACTAGATAGACATAGAGGCCAGAAAATGGTGGCATACATACCTTTAATCCTAGCCTTCTGGAGGCAGAAATCTGTCTGGATCTCTGTGAGTTCAAGACCACATTAGAAACAGCCAGACATGATGACTCACAATTTAATCCCAGGGAGTGATGGCAGAAAGCAGAAAGGTATATAAGGCATGAAGAACAAAAACTAGAAGCATTTTGGCTGGTTAAGCTTTTAGGCTTTCAAGGAGCAGTTCAGCTGAGATTCATTCTGGATGAGGACTGAGAAGCTTCCAGTCTGAGGAACAGGTTCAGCTGAGGAACTGGCGAGGTGAGGTAGCTGTGGCTTGTTCTGCTTCTCTGATCTTCCAGCATTCACCCCAATACCTGGCTTCAGGTTTGATCTTATTAATAAGAACTTTTAAAGATTCCTGCTACATATAATTTTAAAGGGCAAGGTTTTATTGTGGCTGATGCCTTTACCACTGCTATTTCCATCAGTATCTAGTAATTCCACTTCACAGAGGAGTTTTGCATTTGGTGGGTTTGGGACACTAGGTTGTTCTTTTCTTCTTATGTCCTTCCCATCACTGTCCCCAATTGGGAGAGCCTCAGTTACAGATTCCCTTCATTTTCTCCTGTGTATGGTCTCGTCTGGCCTTGTCTGATTCTGTAGACCCACATCTTCTTTTTAATCTCTAAAGAATGATATCAGTTCTGCTTAGCTCTTCAGCCTCTGAAGAGTCAATTTCTACATCTCATTGTCACCTGTCACAAGGACCTAAGCTTCAGGAAGATGAGAGCATGTTTCTTATGACGGTGAAGTTTCCTTCTCTTCAGACCCGTGCCTGCCATTGCCACCATTGCTACACTTTACCTGGAGGTGTCCTGCATTTGAGTCAGTTGTCAATGTTTCATGGGCCAAGACTTTCTGAATAGTTTTAATTAATTATTTGATTTCATTTTAGTTACAAAACATTTTCGACTTTCAAAAAAAACCAAATCCCAGATTGACCTCAACTCTGATAGTGAACTTAAACTAACATGCTTGCAACTACAGATAACACACACATACATAAACATGTTTATACATGTACATACATATATACACACAGAGAAATTATATATATAATTCTATTGAGTCATCTCCCTCTCAGGTTTTCCCAAGTTAGTAACTAAATATACAAGGATTCTTGAAACTTGTATTTTTATTCAACCTTTGCATTTTTGCATGAGACAAATACCCTGTGGTGAGTCATGATATAAAATGTATTCATTGTTTATCAGACTACAAATTCAAGAGGACATCCTCTTGACAATCTCATTTCCTATGCAAGAATGAATAAAGGACACACACACACATCATGAGAATGATTGTGTAACAATCACAGTATTATTGCACACTAGAGAAAGAAGATCCTACTAGACATAAGTTGGGTGAAAACTGCCTGCTTCAGAGATGAGGATTTATTGCTGTTTTTCCATGGTGGAAAGAAGAACTGGACTATGAGTTCCCCTAGGTGGCTTTTGTAAGGATAAAGAACCAACCAGAATACTTTAAGGTATGGTAGGGAAGGAAGAGGAAGGAGGGAAGAGGGGAAAGAAGAGAGAGGAGATGTATTCTATTAAGAGAATTTGCTCATGTGACTGTGGAGCCTGAGAAGTCCTACAACAAGCTATTTGCCATTAGTAAAATGGAGACTTAGGGGTGCCTGTAGGGTGATTCAGTTCAAGTCCTCAAACCCAGAGCCAAGGAAATTGGTGTTGTAGTTCTCATCTGAAATCCCAG
The DNA here is from genome assembly GCF_903995425.1 of Onychomys torridus. Taxonomy (NCBI): domain Eukaryota; kingdom Metazoa; phylum Chordata; class Mammalia; order Rodentia; family Cricetidae; genus Onychomys; species Onychomys torridus. The sequence goes on along the minus strand of NC_050452.1, from coordinate 20,546,607 downwards.
TGATCAGATTTTCTACCTCTGCCCTCTAAAGTCCAGAGTGTTCTCACAGTGCTCTCATGACAAAGGGAGAAGGGAAATGGTATACCAGCTCTGGGAAGGGAAGAGGAGAGGGGAAGAAGGAAGAAATGAGGGAGAAAAAGAGGGGAGGAAGGAGGAGGAGGGAGAGGGGAGAGAGAAAGGTGAATTTGTTTCTTCTGCCTTTCTGTTTCATATGGCCGTCAAGCAGGTGGGATGGTACCCTGCTGCTTTAAATGTGCTTCCCTGAGCCAGGGCTTTTCTTGAAACACTCTCACAGACAGACACACTTAGAAGTAACACTTTCCCAATGTCTATAGATCTAATTTATTATTATTATTTTTGTTTTTGAATTTAGAATATAATTACAGTATTTCTCCTCACCTCAACCCTCCCAAATACTCCTCATTACTTATTTCAAATTCATGACCTCTTTTTTTATTATTATTAATTCAGTCAAGTTGATTCTTATTAAATATCACAATCACCTGCTTTTTGAGATCCCAGTGTTTATGACCTAATCCTCCTTTCAAAGGTACTACCTCTTAATACTATGGCTTAGAAGACTAGCTTCCAATGTCTAAATTCATGGCTTTCACATGCATCCTGGAGAGCACTGATATGTAAATGGTGCTGGTGGCAGTGCTGGTTACTGGCAGAAAAGACAAGGGCCATGGTCACAACTACCAGAGTTACAAAGAGCTTTATTAGAAGGAAGGAGGGGATAGGAGGGGGAAGAGCCAGGCCTGGAGAGAAAGAAAGATGGTGGGAGCAGAGCAGAGAGCAGGGAGCAGAGAGGGAACAGAGAGAGAGGGGAGAGAACACAGAGAGAAAGAACAGCAAGAGAGAGAGAGAGAGAGAGAGAGAGAGAGAGAGAGAGAGAGAGAGAAAGGTAAGTGCATGTTGTTAAGTGAAAGCATCCATGGCATGCTTTATGTGTTCCTTCAACTCTGACGTTCTGGCAGAGGTAAAGACACAAAACACAAGAACACCAATGCTCCTGAAGCTTGGCATGAAGACTAGAAGGGGTTTGCTAGACTGGAAGTGAGTGAGATTAGTCTTGCTGGTCCTGTCAGTGGTGGGCACCTGACAGGGCACAATGTGAAATAAAACTAGAGCACACAGTACAAACCTGCCTTACATGCTGGACTTAGCTGTTATATTAGTTGTAGCTGGAGAGTCTCTCTCCTGCTCCCACCAAGCCCCGGCAGTCCCACAGCCCACTTATAAAATAAACACACAGACTTGTATTATTTAAACTGTTTGGCCTAGTAGCTCAGACTTCTAGCTGTCTAGTTCTTACATCTTCAATTAACCCATTTCTATAAATCTATACCTTGCCACATGGCTCATGGCTTACCAGTATCTTGCACGTTGGTACTCATGGCTGCGGCTGGCAGTATCTCCTGACTCAGGCTTCTTGGTCCCAGAATTTTCTTCTCTGCTTGTCCCATCTATACTTCCTGCCTGGCTACTGGCCAAACAGCATTTTATTTATACAGAGCGATATCCACAGCAATCAGTCATAGCAAGTCTGTCATGCTGGTGCACACCCATCCCAATGGGAGCACAGTGAAAGGGAGGACTGCGACATATGGAAGCTTGTGACGACCTTTGCAATTGGGCCTGTTAACTCTTTCCACTTTTCATATATTTAGTGAAAGTTTATGTACACTTGCTCTAATTAAATTGAATTATAAAATCTTTAACTGAAATTTTAAGGGTTGATACATTAATTATTTACAATGGTTTCTTTGTGGAAATATTTAGCCATTTATTAAGAACATATATGCTAAATATGAAGCTCAGTGATAGACACATACATATACACCTACACTCACATATACACACCTACACTCATATACACACATAAACCCATGAGTATGCTAGACTCATGGGTTGCTACTAGGAGGAAAGTTTTGTACTCTACCATCTTAGGTTCTTTACTAGGCCCCTGGTAATTAAACCAACAAAGACATACTTAATTGCATATATACAAACAAGAGTTTTACAAAGAACAATTATGTATTATATAATTATATGTATATGTATATGCATATATATGTAAATACGGAAAAAGAAACTAATGGAAAAGGAAAGATGGAAGGAAGTTTTCTTAGTTAGGGTTTCTATTTCTGTGAAGAGACACCATGACCACTCTTATGAGGAACTCTTACAATTGGTGTGTCTAGCTTACAGTTTCAGAAGTTCAGTCCATTATCATCATGGTAGCGAGCATGGTGGCATGCACGCAGACATGGTGCTGGTGAAGCAGCTGAGAGTCTTACATCTTGCAGGCAATAGGAAATGATCTGAGGGTCACACTGAGCAAAGCTTGAGCAGAAGAGACCTCAAAGCCCAACTCTACAGTGACACACTTCCTCTAACAAGGCTGTATCTACTCCACCAAAGCCACATCTCCCAATAGTGCCACACCCTTTGGGGGCCATTTTCTTTTAAACTACCACAGAAGGGCAGGAGAGAGGAAGGATCAAAGGATGGATTAGAAGTGAAAGACTTATCACAGGTATTATCAAATGGAAAGGGGTTTGGAGCTTTGGGTAGGAAGGTGAGTTCTGGAGGAGAGAGGAGTGTCTGGTAAATTCACCTCTTCTCCTTGTATGTCAAGCAGTCACTATAGGAAGCAAGTGCAAAGATGTCTTTGCAAGTTGTCATGTCCTTTACAAAGGGGAAGTTTGTGAACTCTTTATCAGGGAGCTGGGGAAAGATAAAATAGTTTTCTCAGAGTTGGCTGGTTTAAGTACGCTGTTACCTGTAGCTGAATAGTCCATGTGCCAAGATACACATTTTGGTGTGGCATTTTCTCATACCCTTCATTTGTCATTAGATGAAAATATTTGTGCAAAATTGTCAGCTATAGGAAACACAGTAGAGCAATTGAGATTGATGAATCAGTGCTGCTAGAATCCTAAATGGTCTTATAATGAAAACCCAGAGCCAGATATTGGGGTAAATGCTGAAAGATCAGAGGAGACAAGTCGCAGCCACTTCTCACCTCACCAGCTCCTCAGCTAATCCTGTCTCCATGGATCCTCAGACTGAATGCTCCTGAGTCCTCAGCCACAAAGGGCCTGGATTCCTCTCTCCTCCTACCTTATATGTTTTTCTCTGCCCAGCCATATCACTTCCTATCTCAAATTTCCTAGTGCTGGGATTAATGGTGTGTGTGCTTCCCAAATACTAGGGTTAAAGTTGTATGCTACCACTGCCTGGCTCTGTTTTTTTCTTAGACTGGATTTATTTCATGTAGTCTAGGGTGGCCTTGAACTTACAAAGGCCCAGACTGATCTCTGCCTCCCAGGTGCTAAGATTTAAGGTGTGTGACACCACTACCTGTGGTGATATTTTATTTGTGCTGAAATGTGATATTTTATTTGTATGTTAATAAATAAAGTTTGCCTGGAGATCACAGAAGTCAGGCAGTGTTGGCACACGCCCTTAATCCAGTCACTATGTGTTCAAGGACACAGCCAAGTATGGTGATCCCAGTATGAACCACAGAGACCTGGAGGTCTGTACAGACAGGCAGTGATGAGGAAGTGTGGTGACTGGGTTAAGAAGGCAGAACAGCAAGGCAATAAAGGCTCAGGTTAGACAGAAAGAGGTTCTTTTGGGAAGCAATGGCAGTGTGGTAAGCTAAAGTTAGTTTGGTGGCTATCACTATTGCTCTGATCTCTATGGCTTGTACCCCTGTATTTGGCTCTGTGTTTCTTATTGAATAAGACTGTTTAAAAATTCATCTACAACTGCCTGAACCTCTATGGCTAACTCTGTGACTGTCTCTGTCCTCTGATCTTCAGGTAAGTTTTATTTCTTAGGTTATAAACAATATATCCCAGCACTCGGGAGGCAGAGGCAGAGGCAGGCAGATATCTGTGAGTTTGAGGCCAGCCTGGGCTACAGAGTGAGTTCCAGGAAAGGAGCAAAGCTACACAGAGAAACACTATCTCTAAAAAACAATAAACAAACAAACAAACAATTAAACAAACAAACAAACAATATATCTCCACAAATCAGATTAAGGGATGGCTTGATATATATTCATAAAGCCTTTTTGTCAGCCTGTTCTACTTGTGTGTGCAGAGACATGGTGGATCTGACTTCTGCTGGCAAAGTGGGCATCCTCTTTGGCTACTGTCCACAGCAGGATGCCCTGGATGAGCTCCTGACTGGCTGGGAACATCTCCAATACTACTGCAGCCTTCGTGGGATTCCAAAGCAGTACATTCCAGAGGTAAGCAATCTTGGGGTTTTCCAGAGGAAAAGGATCCAGTAAGGGATGCTAGTCTATCAGCTATGGCTCCAAGGCTGTTCTCTCACCCCAGGATAAGAAGTCATACCATCAGATGAGTTCATGGAAGTCATTTTCCAACACTAAAATTGGTATTACTGTTGTATATTTAAAAATGTGTCTGTGAGAGAGTTCTATGCAAGGAGATAAGCAAAAAATTTGTATCCTTAAGCTTTTCTCTTTTTCCTATAAGTGACTGTCTATTTTGTGGCCTATGGATTTGTGGTCAGGAACAAATACTGCAAAACTGGACACAGAGTGTTTGTGGAACTTGGGACTTGTTGAAGTGGATTGCTCCTTTGGGAGTGGGCAGAAAGTTTCCTGTGAGGAGTGCCTTTCTGGGTGGTCTCAGGAGAATGAAGGAGTACCTGGAACTGCAAGGACTCGCAGGCCTCCCTACATGCTCCCTGAGAGTGATGGAGAGCAGGAGAAACAGTGGGCAGGGGAGACTCGTCTCTTCTCATAATGAAAGCTGTGGTCAGATCAGAGCTAATAGCCTTGACAGACAGCTCAAAGGACTTTTAAAAGATTAATGCATCAGACTGGAAGGTGCTTCAAGCACATTTTACTCTTTGTACACCTCTTTGTAGTGTGTAAAGTGCTGGCTAGATTTCTGGTTCTACAAAATGAGTAGGATAAAAGGGGGTGGAGCTTCTTGGTGTACCATCAATCAGAGTCTATAGGAGTTGGAACTTCTTAGGATTCACAGTAGGCAAAGCTAATAAACACTGCCACTGCTGGTCCATGACAATTCATTCTCTGGGTTGTTTTTGTAATGCTGTAGTCTTTCTTTTTTCATTTCTGTTCCTTAACTTATAACTGCTCCAAAACCAGAGTAGAAACTCCCCACTTCATTGTTCAGACCCAGGACCCTTGACCTACCTCCCATCTTAATAAACAAAGCCAACTGACCACCCTGTAGGAGATCCACCAAGTGAAGTCAAACAGCTCCTAGCAAGCGGTACTAATAATTGGCACTATCTTCAATGTGCATTTTCCCTGTCAGCTCCTTGTTAGTTTCTGATTGAAGAGGTAGATTCTTGGCAGTGGCTGTAAGCTGGCCCCTTCTGTATGGATGAATGCACCTATGAAGTCTCCCTTAATAAGACTTGTGCTCTCTGTCACCCAGGCAATTGCCTTCTGATAGTCCACTGTCCTTCAGTCTGTGTTTTGAACTCCTCCACTGAGAAGTTATTTTAATGCTCACCAATTAGGGACTTGCTTTATTTCTTTCATGAAACCATAGTAGATTATTCAGATGGCACGGCTACTTGCTCATTCAGCGGTTTCTAATAGATCGGCACATTTTTCTACATATTCCTAGAAGACATAGTGCCTTTCCCAGCCAATTTCTCACTATTGTAAATTGTGTGAGCATTTGAAATATAGAATAAGCATAGGATTCTGAGGTTCTTATTATAGGATATCAGTATTAAGTAACATAAAATGATGATCTAGTTAATGTAGTCATGAACCTATCTTAACGTTTTATTCACCAAGGATCCCAAGATGGTGAGGTTACAAAATTGTCATGAAAATTCCCAATAGCTTGATGGCATCACACCCACCTTAACATTGCATCATGACATCTGACTTGTGTGACTGTGGTGCTGTCAACAAACCTCTGTTATCAGCTGTATCAATGACTGCTGTACATAATGCTTTTGACTATTGCTGGTTTATGTATTTGCTGCACTATAGTGTGTGTGTGTGTGTGTGTGTGTGTGTGTGTGTGTGTGTGTGTGTCTGTGTCTGTGTGTGTTTGCTGTGTAGATTTACTTCTACTTTTAAAAATGGATTACTGTAAGACCACATGTCCTGGAAACAGCCTCAGGGACCTTGTATTTACCCTATCTCTTGATTGTATTGAGAGGTCATATCCATGTCCAGTGATTGACGTCTACCACCTAGGATTGGAGGAGAGTTCTTTGAGGTTCACAGCATGATGAAACGCCTGAAAATTCTTTTCTCAGAATGTACCCTCTCTTTAAGTGACATATGACTGTCTTTCTGTATGTCTGTCTCACACCATGTTCAAAGCAGTTAAAATGTATTTGCCTGATTTTACAACTGGGGAAAATGAAACACAGGTAACAGCTCTGGAGCACAGGCTTTTGATTGATACCAGGCAGTTGTTAGCTAGAAGACTAGAACAAAATATCCTATATCATCAATGTCTCAGACTTAGTTCTCCAGCTTTTGGTGTGAACAAGGAAACAGAAACTGTATTTGATGACTATGGGGCTACGCTAGCTTGGAGCTTTTCTTAATTATTTACTTCCCGTTGAGTGCCAATGAGTTGGGCCCAGAAAGACACTCCTGTTCAAGCTCTAGGCCATGGATACAAAAGAGGCATTTTTTTTCCCTCCTAATATATCTGCCACTCAAATTAGTCTTATTCTCCAGGATTCCCTCTTGTCCATGGAAAAATAGTCAGTCACTGTGTCCTCTGATTCAAGGAGGCGTCCCGTGCTTGCTGAGAAGCCCTTTCTGCCTCACCCTCATAGGCCCTCACCCTTCTTCCTCTCCTGCTCTCCAGCTCAAGCCTTGCACTGTCTTCTCCCTCTACTCCAGGGCACTCAATCCACCTGTTCCAAATTCACTGATCTGTTCCGTGTAATCTTGCTTCTTACAGTCACAACCCTCAACTGTTTGCTTAGGCAAGAAAAGATTACCCCTTCATTTGACGGGAATTTAGGTTCCACCAGTTAAAGTGTTCACTTCTAGTTCATTGTTCACACCGTACAGGTGTGTGCAGAGGGTACACTTTAAGCTTGGATTAAACTGACCAGATTCTTAAAACATCCAGTATCAAATCAGAGCCAAATGACTCTGGAATGCACTTATAATCTGAAAGGTCAGGGTAGGTGTGTGAGAGAAGTTTCCGATATTTCCTGAGTTAATATATCTAAACAAAACTTCTAATTAGGCTGAAGCCTGGTGAAATCTGCATTTTGATCTTCTTTGGGATGAGAATAGACACCTTACTGGTTCTGTCTTTGTAAATACCTGCACATTGCTCTTGGAATCCATTTTTTTAAAAGACTTATTTATTTTGTGTATATGGATGCTTTGTATGCATGCACGACTTTATGCCAGAAGAGGGCATAAGTTCCCACCATAGATGGTTGTGAGCCACTATGTGGGTGCTGGGAATTGAACTCAGAGCCTCTGGAGCAGCCAGCTCTCTTAACCACCGAGCCATCTCTCCAGCCCTCAGAATGCTCCTGCTTTCATTCTTTCAGCAGCATCTCTGTAGACATTGCTTACATCTTAAATTTCTTTTCCCCATTCATGGTGGGTCTTGAAAAGAGCTAAGTTTGGAGTGAAGAAGAATCGACTAGGAAGTCACTGGCAGAGGGAAGGCCTTGAAATCCTTCACTTCTTTTTCCTGCTCAGGGTCTCATTTTCACCTCGAACTTCACAGAACAGTTGTGATATGGTCATCACACCTGCACACGGGCCATTTTTGCCTCAGGAATCTGATGAGTGTGCATGCTTTCCTGAACAATCTGTTTCAGCTACAGGATATTTCCCGACGTTCTACTGTACTGACTGTGTTACAGCCTGGACCATAAAGATAATGAATTCCAGTCTTCTGTTCAAAATGTGGTACACTTTCTAGAGCTTTCTAAGAGAAAAAAAACACGTGTAAGATCCTGTAACTTATGGCATTTTGTTATTCTGGGACAATAACAGTGAGATTTTATGGCTTATGACATTTTGGGGTCTAGGTAGCATTTTGCCAGCCTCGATTTCTTGGTCATTACATTTGCCATTATTTTGATAGTGGTACTGAGTGCAGAAAAGATGGCAACAAAATGCTTCTTATTAGATCATTTTCAGTTATTTTCTGAAAGTGACATTCACAGAGCATTAGATCAGACATTTCTTCCCACACGTTCTAGAATCTTCCTATGATTAGCTGCTCTGGGATTTGTAGTCTGTACTATTTAACCTTTTGTGAAATTAGGAAAATATGACAAACATTCTCTGGTTTCATAAAAATAACCAAGAGCATTTGGCAAATTTATTAAGAATGCATTCACTCTGAGGCGCATTGCTGTAAAACCAGGGCTTTTCATCATTATTTTGCTATGTTTCTCCCTGTTATTAGCCTCTTCTCATTCCCCTTCTCAACAAAATACAGTGCATCACGAAGAACGTTTGTAATGCAGGTACACTTTGAGCCTTCCCATAACTCTAAAAAGATAACCCAAATTTCACTTTTCCTATTTCTGATTGCTTTTGCTAGTCTCACAGCTCTCTGTGTTTGTAGTGGTGGATTATAGTGCTGCTGTCACTGAAGCAAAGACTTCTCCTAGGGAGCCTACTGCCTCCCTCCATCCTCCCTAAGAACATCACCCAGGACAAGGTTTATGCTTCGGCTTTGTGATTCCGTGGACACTATGGGTTGTCGCTAAGCTCTACAGCACAGGTTTTCTGGCTTAGTCCTTTTACTGAAGCACCCCAATAGTCATTTGTGTTTGTTTGCTAAGCCTGGATAAAATATTTTGAAGTTTTTATTTGCTTAAAAAGGCTTTTATTCAATTATTTTAATTGACATAATTGGACTAAATGAATCCAGGGGAAGGGAGGTTTCCCTTGAGACTGTCTGGAGAAAATGGCTTGAATATTTTCATTGAGAATAAAGGATTGACCTTGAGATGGCTTTCTTAGAGACTGTGGGAGACTCAGGATTTAGTCTCTGTCTGCCTCTTGGGCCTTGACTTCTTTTTGCTTGACTCACACTGTTAGAGGACAAACCAGCTCTAGTGTGTTTTAGCTCATTTTCTAAATTACTTTGAAGCCACACAAATACAGACTGAATAATTTGGGTTAATGATGTTATCATCCAAAATGTTTTAAAGTTTGTGACATATCATGATCATTATATTATTATAACACTAAGGCTTATATGTTTGTGAAACAAGTATATACATCTAGCTTTACACTGTTTTATTTAATACTTAAAAACACACAGTTATCAACTGTCATAATACTATATAATCTCTCCTCTAAATTTGAACTGAGATATATTTTTCAGTAGTTTGGTTATGAGACAATATCTGAGAAACAAATCTGCAATTATATCTGTATTAACACCTTTATTAATATAGATTCTTATCTACACAAGAATTATATGAAGTGTGTATTTTTAAAAATTGTACATACTGTTGGAAACAAACAAACAAAATGCCTAACTTGGGTCCCCCACAAAAGACAAAAGTAGAAACAGATGAGAAGTAGTTTGCAGCAAATTATCCTGGGGAATACCAACAGAAGTACGGTCCTAGTGACTCAGTTGATGCACATTGGAGAGGACGGGGATTTGCGTTAAAATTTAAGGATAAGTGGGTTCCCAGGGTGTGTGGTAAGATACAAAATAGAACAGTGGAGAGAAGACAGGATGTGAGCCTGAGGGTGTGGGCTTCAAAGCTAATCTTGGTGGCTGAGGATGTGTGTAGGTTCTGGTGAATGGAGTCACACCCTCATGCAGTGATCAGATAGTTCCCAGTGACTAGGAGGAAGAAACTGGTCCCATCTTTCCTCAGCCTGGCTACTGAATAAACCAAACCCTGAGTGGATACATATTATCAATGGCCTCACTCGGTGTAGTTTCCCTTGAGATTTTGCTGTCTTGTTTTCTTTTCTATCCAGCTCCTTCTCAGCCTTTTTTGGGGGGATGGAAGACCTCTTTATTCTACTCACCTAAATGTGGGTATTCATCTAGACTCAGCATTGATTTAGCATCCTCTGATCTCCAGACTTGTGTTTGGCCATCCTAAATGGACACAGATACAGACCTTTATCCCCCTGCTCTTTCCCTATTGCTTCCTGTCTCATAAAGTGAAGTGGAATAGGGAAGTCCTCTGTGCCAGAGAACACAAACATGGTGGGAGGTGGCAGGAGTCAGGGGACAACCCACGTCATGTGGGCATCATGGAGAAAGGTTCATGGACTGCTTTTCTCTTTCAGGTGGCTACAGATCTGGTAAGGCGCCTACATCTCGAACCTCATGCAGACAAACCTGTGGCCACATACAGTGGGGGCACCAGACGGAAGCTCTCCACTGCCCTGGCCTTGGTGGGGAAGCCTGACATTCTTTTGTTGGTGAGTGCTTGAAATGTCAGGGTTGTGTTGATGTCATAAACACATGCTAGAAATTATTTCAACTTTAAGAACTTCTCCAGGAACTTCAGAACTTGAGACATCAACTCTATGAGCAAAAATACTCTTTGCTCTAAGTATTTTCCAACATATTATAAGATAACAGTGCCATTTTACAAACATCAGACATTCGTATGGTAGAGTCACATAAAAATGTTAACATTAAATGAGTATTAAAATATTAGTGTTCACTTTTTATCTGAAAACAAATACATGTTTTCCTTTAACATTTATTTCATTAGTTTTAGTTTTTGTTTCTTTACTTTTGGGATTATAATAAAATTAGAACATTTCTGCTTTCTCTTTCCTCCCTCCAAATCCTTCTTTCAAATTCATGGCTTCTTTTCTCATTAATTATTCTTGCACATGTGTGCGCACTCGTACACACACACACACACACACATACACACACATATGTGCATATACATACATATTTTAAAATATGACTTGATCAATCTTTGTTGTTATTTGTATGTGTGTTTTCATGGCTGATCACTTGTGCTCTTCCCTGGTGAAGATTTATTTCTTCTGACAAATTGCTTTGGAGTCTTAGTCTGCTTATGGATTTATATTTATTGTTGCTTATGGATTTATGTTTATTGTTGCTGAAGTGACATACATCCATGGTAAATAATGAGGGTAGGCATCAGAGTTTGCTGTGTTTAATTTAACATCTCCCCAAATCTATGTGCTAACAGTTTATTTTATAGCTCTTAGTGATATGAGAGGTAGTATAATGTCTAAGGCACTGTTTCTCAACCTTCCTATTGCTGCGACCCTTTAATATAGTTTCTCATGTTGTGGTGACCCCAACCATGAAGTTATTCTGTTGCTACTTCATTACTGTAATTTGCTACTGTTATGAATCATAATGCAAATATCTGATATGCAAGATATCTGATATGTGACAACTGTTGGGGCCGAGAACTACAAGCTTCGAACTGCTGCTCTAAGAGATCTCAGCAGAAAGTCTTTAGGTCATTATAGGAATGTTCTAAGTGGGCAGGAATATTCTAGCCCATTCCTCCTTCTCATTTTCAATTCCTGGCCATGAAGGAGAGGACTCATTCACACTTCCATGCTGTGATGTACTAGCTTGTCTTCATGTAGAACCAAAAGCAATAGGGCATCTGGGTTGAACTTGACTTTAAAATTAAGTTAGATGACACATTCCTGCTTTATAAGTTGATTGCATTAGGTATTTGTTATAATGATAGAAAGCTGTCTACCATATCCATGATGTATGATACAGAGGAAGGCAAAAGGAGTTCTAGCAAGAGATAGAGCAGGAGCATGGCCTTGATCTATCTGGAAATAGCCAATTCAGGTTACCTTATCTAGGGGGAGAGGATTTATTATCAATAAACAGAGCCTATTGCTGTGTATTTAAAAGTGGCTTTAGCTGTACAAAGTCATTTAACCAAGTAAAGAACATCCTTTCTATGCCATTGGTAGGAATTTAACCACTGCATTCCACCCAGAGTTTCCCCGTGGGAGACAGTCCCAGGAGGTTCAAAGTCTAGGAAGTAAAAGTAACCCTTTTATGTTGTTCATACATGAAAACATCATTTTCCTGGGGGAGCTAATGGAGACCCAGAAGAACATTGTTAGAAAAATGAATTTTTCATCTACTGGTTGGATCTTAGAAACTCTGCTTGTTCTTAATTTGCTACTGAAAGGTCCAATATCAGGGTTATTTATAAAGAATCTATCTATTTGTCTATCTATCTATCTATCTATCTATCTATCTACCTACCTACCTACCTACCATAATCACTTGTCCCATTCTGCTATGACAATATCCAGTCAAGATGAGGCAGGCTGTATTGAGTTTAGAGGTCACTGGCATTCACCAGTTCTGACTGGATGTTCTTACACTTATCTAGGCATGGTGTATTTCCTCATTCCACTGAAAGTACCTCTATTCTGGAGCCATTTCCTTGGCTCATTGTATACCCAAATTTTTCTTCTTCCACATTCCCTCATTTGCACTAACTCTAAGTGCCCAGGTCTCTGGTACAGTGGCTAAGTGACTAGGTTTAGATGTGTTATTACAGTTCCTTAGTGCATCCTTGAAAATGTGTGCCTATTGTCTCTGTCTCAGGGCAGTACTCTTAATTGTGTCTATTTCATGGAGATGTTGAAAGCAGTAAATTAAATAATCCATATTAAAGATGTCACCCAGTGCCTAGGGAGTTACTGTAATGATGGCTGTGTTCAAATTATCAGATTAAAGCAATGCTTTTGACATTCTCCACAGAGACTAGGAATGGGCAAGAATCAGGAGAGTTTAAAATCACCCACTCAACCTTCTTCCTGAGCAATACTAGATGCCACTTTTTATTTCCTTACTTTTTAGTCAGTGCACGTACATCACTTGATTTGCAGAAAAGACCAAATGTTTGTTTTCCTGATCAGTGTTTCTCCCCCATTCCCTTCCTGCTTTCCTCTTTGGGGGAAGTTGATGGCCAGAAGCTCTTAAGAGATATATGCTTAGTGCTCCCTGACTGCAAAAAGCACAGACATGCATCACACAGCTGGGCAAGACTTCCCTTAAAAGTGGCTCAGATAACAAGTATTTGGGAGTTTATTGAAGAGAAAAGCTTCAGGTTCCAAGAAACTTCAATTTATTTGCTGGTTTTCAATAAATGATGTCCTTTCTACTATCATATATCTTTCTGGGGAGGCCATTCTGAAAGTTTATGGAAGTAGAGGTTTCATTTTAAAAAACATCACATTTGGCTTTCCTATCAGATTGCCAGGAGAAACTCAACTAGTGTGAAAATGTGTCTCTCAACCAACCCCAGTTTTACTGAAGTATCATTGATGAATATGAGCTGTATAAATCTAAAGTATACAATGTGATGTTCTACTATAAACATACATTTGTAATGATGACCACATCCAAGCTTAATGACTTACTGGTTACCGCACTTAGTGACATCAGTTGGTGAGGAGAAAATTCTAACCACTCAACACAGTGTTGTTGACTACAGACCCTGTTGCTCCACTTTCCCCACTATCAATCAGGTTGTCAAAGATTTGGTCACTCAGAGACAGAGACTCATTGTTCACCATTCTAGAGGTTGGAAGTTCTGGATCAGGGCACCTATAGGTATGTGGGGATAAACCATTTTCAAGATTGGTGCCTCCTCTAGAGGGGAGGAATGTTATGTCTTCATGTGACAGAAGTCACAAATCCAAAAGAGGGTGGCCTCTTTATTGCTCTCTTTTATAGGTAAACCAATGGCACCCATGAGGGTGGAATCTTCATAATATAGTCCTTTCTGAAAGCCACACCTCCAGCACCAATTTTACTGGGGACTGTGTCTCAACTTGAAGTTTGGAGAGCACAAAACATTCCGCCATAGATATCCCCAGTCCAGAGTTGATTCTGATTGGTTAGCTAACTGAAGTGTTCTGTCCTTTGAGCAGTAGCTACCTAGATTCTCATGTTCTACCTCCAGAAATGTCTTTTCTGCTGCTTGTTTCTATGAGTTTTAGGGTTTATGTGCAGGTGTGAGTTCTGTCCTCTAACTCTGCTTGTATCCACTCACACTGAATCTTTATAATTGTCAGACACACACATGCACACACACACATATGTATGCACACATGTACACACCCTCCTGAGCCCTTTTGTGTTGCTCATACATGTAGTTTTTAGGGATGACGACTTGGGATTGGATAGCTTATCAGGAAGTTTGTCTCTGAAGAAAACTGATTCTTCCTCTCTCACCTGATTACCTTCATCTAGGGGTGGGATATAAGGGAGTTTGTGCCGTCCACATTGATATCTGGATTACTGTGCCCATTATGCAAGTCTTATTTAGCTAATCACATTGTTGAGATTACATGGGTGCAACTTCCATGTATTTCTAGAAGAAACTATATGACAACAGGAATTCTGTTCCTTTTTGTTATGTTTCTGAGCCTTACATGTAGGTTGTATTGTATTAACTGGGGCTTGCCATCCCATGGTTACATATTCTCTGCATTTTGACCAGCTAAAAATCTCTGTGATGGTCTCCATCTGTTGCAAAAAGAAGCTGTTTTTGTGAGGGTTGAGAACTATACTTATCTGTGAGTATAAGGATAAATATTTAGAAAACAGTTAAAATTACAGTGGTTTAGGAAAAATTGGCAATAGTAAATTCTCTTTCAGGGTCCATGCTCTTTCTAGCTTTAGATAGTTGGCTAGGTTTACAATATCAGGTATGAATAAGTACTTTAGGTCCAATTAGACAGATAGAAGTACCACTATTACATTACTGGGGATAACTTACCAGGTTCGTCACTGTTGGGGTTCATAGGCTTTGCATCTAGAAAGGACTATTGATTGCTTTTTGCCCTTGGCAGCTTACACAGGACCTTCCAATACTGTTAGAGCTAGTCCTCAGGGAGGAGGCTTCAAGGGAAGTTCCATCTTGTTTCCCTCAAGTCCTGCCCAGCACTTAATGTTGTTAGTAGTAGGTTCTTACTTTCAAGTTCTAGGAGGCAGGAAAGGAAGGTTCCCATTGCCTGATCCCGAAGTTTTATGAGATAATTTAAGACTCTTAGAATAACATTATCACCCCACATGGCAAAAGTCCATCAAAACTGTATATATATATATATATATATATATATATATATATATATATATATACACATATTTATATAAAATAATATTTTCTTATGTCCTTATCAAATATCCCCAGTGTTATTTATATTTCCTTCCTTCCTTTCCTCTCCCACTGTAACCCCTAGTTGAAGTCCCCTGCTGCATCAAAGCACCTGCACCTTACTGACCCTATCTCTAGAATTTCTCATTATTCAACCCATGTGTCCAATGTGGCTGATGTGAGTAGTGATGCAACAGATGTGCAGGCGTACACGCTGCCATTCATCTCATTGCCTTTGGCTGTGTACACACTAGAGGACCTGCAGGGTTATATGATCACATGGTTTCTCCCTGTATCACCAATCTGTGATGACGACTGCTCCAAATTACCTTTGTTCCAGCGGTGCACAAGGCCAGCCTTTCCCCAGGGCATGCATTCTTCACTTCTTCCAGTCATTCTCCCCTTCTCCTGTGACTGGATCATTTTAAACAGTCCGTGTTATGACTTCTTCATCGACTGCATCCAGTCTGCAATAAAAATGCTGTCACACCTATCATTTTGCCTTCTGATGTTTCTGCTTCAGAACCACCAGCTCTTCACACCTGGTTTTCATCTCCTTTGCAACCATTGGTTTGCTCACATGTTGTTTTCCTGATTCTCTTGATTTTCTTACTTGTAATCACTTGTAACCCACTGAGCTTTCCAAAGATGACAGTCTCCAATCCTGTCACTCAACTCACAGTTCTTCATTACACTGAGGTTGTTACTGGAGTGCTGCTGTGTGCATCTAGGGGTGTCATAGTTGCATGAAGCCTCACGCTGCTGTCTCAGTTCTGAAGCAGTCATCTTACTGGACTGTCTTAATAACTACTCTTTGGAGGGATTCCTTCACCAGTCAGTCTGGTGAAATGATCTTGGAGATTGTCAGACCTTTCCTCTACATGTGTACATACAACTTTGGCCAGTTGTGGCAGATGTGTACAAATTCTTAGGGCATATATATCTTTTCTCAGCACAAAGAGGTAAGGCAGGGCTGAGAGATTTCTGTTTGGCTTCTCAGGGCCATTCACCATATATTCATTTTTGTGTGTTCTTATTCTACTAAGACATGCAGACAGAGGGTATCTGTGTTTGTTCACTGTAGGGCACCTACCAAGGCAAAGTGCAATTGAGGCATGCAGAGTGCCTGGCCACTATATACTGTGTAAAGGAGTCTAATGGAGTCCCCACACCATGGAGAGTTTGCTTCATCCTAAACATAGAGTAGGGAAGGGAACCCAATGGAGATTTACCTGTTAGTATCACAGCAAGGGTTTTCTCCATGCCAAGGTCTGTCTGTATTCATGTGATAGTAGACGTCCATTCTTGGTGTTCACCAAATGACCATCCCTGTGTGTTTTCTTCCTCTCAGGATGAGCCCAGCTCTGGAATGGATCCCTGCTCTAAGCGGTACCTGTGGCAAACAATATCACAGGAGGTTCGGGATGGTTGTGCTGCGGTGCTGACCTCTCACAGGTGAACTGTCCTCTCTGATTGCCAGTTCCTCAGCAAGGCTTGCTAGCAATGAGGATACCCAGAGAATGGTATTGATGTGCCTTCATTAGTCCTCAATCCCAGGAGCCCTTTGGGAGACTAAAGCAGAGAGAGGTTATGTCATGTGGCCAAGGCCTACAGAGGAGCAGAGTTAGAACTGGAGTCTTCCCATGAGCTGTGCTATAGATCCGCTCACATGGTGGTACTCAGGTGAGGGCTTGACTCTGTCTGCCTTTCTTAAGGTTCCCCAACTCCTTTCCCCCCAGAGCCTCCCTGTTCCCACCTGTAAATCATCTGGAATGTATGCCCAACCTGCTACTGGATCTCATTACAGAATTAATTTTGTAGTTAGAATTCTCCACCAGAGTCTCCCTCTCTCAGCTTAATAAAACACTTATGTGTCATGCAGCAATACAACTGTAGATTTTATGAAACCATTACACGGAAAACAATAGAGTTTGGCTAATGACAACCCTGAAGTTGAAATGAAGAACAGGTTATAAGTTTAGGCTTTATTTTCCTTCCATGTTTAAGTAAAATATGCTATGAATGAGGTGTCATGAACTGTTAAGATCTGAAAATTTGACTCTTATGGGCATTTCATATTAATAGAATTATATAATACCTACACATTGGTATCTGACTACTTTTGCTTATAGAATATTTAATGCTTATCCAAGCTATAGCACATGTCAGTAATTCCTTCTTTATTTTTGCTGAATAGTGCATAATTAATACTTTAAGAAGCAGGGACGGCACTGTGGCTCGGTGGGTAAAAGTGCAAGTCTGGGGTCCCAAACTTGATGGCCCAAACCTACAGATGAAGGAGATAAACAACTCCTACAGGCTATCTTCTAACCTCCACAAATATGCCAGAACATGCATGCGCCCATAATCACACATATACAACACCTCACACACACACACACACACACACACACACACACACATACACACATACACACACACACATACACATACACACACACATACACACACACATCCATACACATACACACACACATACACATACACACACACATACACACACATACACATACACACACATACACATACACACATACACACACACACATACACACACACACACATGAGAGAAATAGCAAATAAAAAATAAATAAACAGAAAGAGATTAGCTGTGCACCGACTTTGCTGACCACCATGGGAGGCCTTACCCACTCTGTGGAGTGGATGGGAGTCTAGTGGGAGGGGGGTGAGGAGGCGGGAGAAGGGGAGGGAGGGGTAACTGGGGTTGGTATGTAAAATGAAAAAAATTTTAATAAATAAATATATTTTAAAAAAGAGATTAACTGTGCACCCACACCCATAACATGTGGACACATTTATCAACATTTGTCTGGAGTGGGACATTTGCTACAGTGGGTAAACCCTCAGAGACATGCAATGGGTAAACCCTCAGAGACACGCAATGGGTAAACCCTCAGAGACACGCAAGCACTGTTATCTGAATCCATGCTTATAATGCCTTTCCTCTTGGTGTCAGACATTCCACAGCTTTGGAAAAATACTACCCAACCTCAAGATATACTTTAGCTTCCTACATTGCCTGAGAAGTTCCTCATGTTCCCCTTTTCACCCTTCCTTCTCCTGACCTCTGGCAATCAGACATTTTACTTCCTGTAGAATTGTGCCGTTTCTAGAAGTCACACATCTGGAATCCCTCCCAAGCCTTTCAAGGCTGGCTTCTTTCCCTATTTCCCTCATTTTTTCCTTGTTTGTAAGCCCATTGCCTCTCAACAGCGAGCAATAGTCTATTGTCTGGCTGTGCCGGAGTTTATTTATCTGCTCACGCACTGACAGATGCTTTGATTACTGACAAGTTTGGGTAATTACGAGCAAAGCTGTTATAAACATCCATGTGCATGGTTTTTATGTGGATGTTTTTCAGACCTTCTGAGTAAATGCCAAGGAGCTTGATTGTTCGTCTGTGCAATGAACTCATGTTTGACTTGCAAAGAATTCCTTTCTCTTTTGGTAGCAAATTAAACCTAAAGCCTCACACATACTAGGCACATGCTTTACCACTGAGATACATAACCATCCCTTCTTTACCGTTTATTTGGAGGCAAAGTCTCAAAGTTGCCCAGGCTGGCCTTCAATTTCCTCTCTAGTTCAAGATAGCCTCAAAGTTGTGTTTTCTCTGTGTTAGCCTCCCAAGTCACTGAGATTATGTAGACCTTTACCACAATGCCCCAAGTATCATCTTTTTCTTGTTATATTTACATTTTATCATTTAGGCAGAAGAGGTTGTACATACTGAGTCTTGTTAGATCCTGTGTTAAAGTCTTTTGTTGGATGTATGATTTCAAATGCTTTGTCTTGGTCTATGTCTGACTTTGGAAATATGAATATGAAAAGGTTTTATTAAGTTGAACAGCTCTCTGTTTCTATGGTTTGTACTTAGAAATCATAGCTAAGAACATTTTGCCCATGATTCATGAGAATGTTTAAGACAGGTTAATACTGTTAGCTCTTAGTAATCTTTGCTATACTTAAAGCTGTTTTGTATATAGTATGATGAGTCTCAACTCACTGTTATGCATGGGGATATACAATTGTTCCAGAACTGTTTTTGTGCGAAAACTGCTCATTCCCCACTGCATTGTGGAGGTTGTGTTGTGGTAAATCAGCTCTCTGAGATGGACAGTCTCCCTCTTCAGTATTGGGATGTGATCTTGCCCTCAGCACACAGCATTGTCTCAATTACAGGGCTTTTTTTTTTTTTTTTTTTTTTTTTGTGAGGCTAGACCAACAAGCTGTGTCACTTCTCCGTCTTTTTTCTTCTATTACTGAAGACTTCATTCACTCAAAAATTTGAGTCTCCTAGTCTCTCTTGTGATTGACTCCTGATCATGGTTTATTTAGAAATACTCTTTAATTTTCAATGTATTTGGAAATTTTCCTAGTTTCTTCCTGTTGCTCCATTTAAATTTAACTCTGGTAGGCTTGAAGAAAGGTTCTTTTGTTATTTCTATCATTGAAAATTTATTAGAAGTCTTTAAATGACCTATAGTAGGGAACAATAAAGGAATTATAATCTATTTTTCCATAAAACCTTTTTGTTGAAGAGTGGACATGTTACATGGCATTGCATCTCTGAGCACTGAAAATAAGCTTGCAGTTATTGCCATACTTTAATTTAATATTCCTCCATTTTGTTTCATTTTTTGCCAGATATTTCTTCCAAGATTGGATAATTTCTACTGATCTCCAAGTCCTCTGATTTTTCCCTTCTCTCATCTTGAAACTGGGTGTAGGTTCCTATTGAGTTTTTCAGCTCATCTCCCAACCTGCCCACGCCGGCCCTCAGTGGCCTGTTGTTGCAGGGAGAAAGTGGCCCACAGTGGGCCACAGATTACTGTATTCTTTTTGTGTCAGTGGCTTTTTGGTGTCATCTTCACAGTGTTACAAGCCTACTTACTTGCCTTTGGTCCATTCCTGGAGCTCTGAAATAGCTGTTTTCTTAGTTATGTATAACTTTGTAGTTGGCTTTGGAAACAATTATTTGATAATTTTCTCATTCAAATGTAACCAGAAGGAACACACCTGAGGTTTTGTTTTTATTCTGTTTTGCTTCCCAAAGGACTTTTTTTTTTTTTTTTTTTTTTTTGCTGAAACAAGTGAATTTGATACTTATTTGACTTTATAATAATGTGTATATATTCTTGCTGTAGATGTCCACATTGCTCTGGAGTTTTAACAATTGCAAACTGATAAACTGACTCTGCTTGCATCTGTTGCTGGCAAAGGCATGGCCCTTGATGTCCAACCATGGTCCTTAGATGGGTAAAGTGGTAGAATGATGAAAATTATTTTTATTTCTCATAATATATATACATAATTATTATAAACTATTCTCTCAAAAAGACCACTTGTCATTGAGGATTCTCTTTTTAATCTGCCTATTCATTGCTTTCACATCAATATTCTACATTTGCATATATACAGATTGATTTCTCCCTATTCATACGATATAAAGACGTGAATGACTCGGTGTAAATGGAGATGAAGGAGGCCTGGATGATTCTGTGATTTTAAAGCAATATTTTCCTCTATGTATGCCTTCTTACCAAGCATTCTTATATTTTTGGTTGTGAGCCTAGCCTTTAATGGCTGAGCCATCTCTCCAGCCCTCACCCAGCATTCTCATGAAAACATGAGGCAGAAAATGGAGAGTGGGAGGACTGATGATCATGCATCCTGGGAAGGACATTCAGCGTTCTCCTACACATCCAATATTGATTCCAAAGTTCCGATACAAGGCTTTAAACCCCAGTCTCACAGCACCACATATCTGTATCATGCAAGATAACCATCCAGGGAAGAAAGTTCATGTTTACTTTGTTTTTAAGTAAATGACCCATGGTTGGTCTCACTATTGACAAGTCTCAGGCCTTGTATATTCTTCTTTCTATGAAAGATAATAAAATTATATTCTCTGCCCTGAACTCCGGGCTCAGACTTTGTTGTACCCACATGCTTTGGGGTTTACATGTTGAACATCTGCTATAATCCACTTAGACCTGCCATATCATTCACTCTGAGGTTGGAATTCACACAGTGATGTAATTCTCCATTTGTTTAAGGTACTTTTAAGGAATTAGTGTAGACATAACTTCATGTTCTTCCCAGAACAGCATCATAGACATGTTAAGACATGTTAAATTTCAGTTGGTTAAGAAACAGAAGCTAGACCTGGTGACACTGACCTATTGTCATGTGACTCTGGAGGCTGAAGGATTGAAATTAATTTGAACTGCCTCTGGGGGCTACATAGTGAGTTTAAAGCCAGCTTGGGCAATTTAATGAGACCCTATCTCAGAATACAAAGTAAAGAGGGAGCTTGGGTTTTATCTTGTGGTACAGTGCTTATCTAGAAGGCACAAGGCTCTGGGTTTAGTTCCCAGTTCTACAAAAATAAATAAACAAGCAAAGGAATAGTCATAGAAAGCTATTGCATAGACAACATGAGACTGATTTAGACTGTTCATACTACACATCCCCTAGACCTCACATTAAGCTGATATAACAATCAGCTTCATGTTAAGTATCTCAGACAAGACATTTTTGTTCTCTCACCTATCCATTTGCCTTGTTGTTCCCTCAGACCAACCCATGATACATGATTCCAGTCCCTGATGGGCCTCTCTGTCCCCTTAATAAACTTTCTGTTTTGCTTCACTCTGAGTCACCTGAAATTCCTTCCTTTGAGGTAGTCAAGGAGAGAGTAGGCCTTAGTTGAGGTCTCTACAAGGCAGGGACTTCCTAGGCTCCCAGCAGCAGTCCTGGGCTACTGGTATAGGAAGTGGTTATACAACTCACAGTTTGCATTTCCCAGTTCCTAGAAAAGAAATCATTGCCAAATATAATTTTCAAAATCTATGGCAGTTATACTCCACTGTCTACATATGAGATGACCCATTTTGAATTTCTGGGAAAATGTCTGTAAATGACTGGGCATTTATTGATTTGACAACCCACCGTTACTATTTAAAACGGAATAGTGGGGAAAAGACATTTGCTTTTCAACACAGAACTAGGGATTGAAGAACTCGTGGTCTGTTTGTTGGTTTGTTTGTATTTTTAAAAATTGTCTACTATTTAGTTTGCTAAATTGGATTTTTATTAATTCTTTGAGTTTCAGACAATGGATTTGATTATAGTCATCCCCCAGCTCCTCTCTGACACTGCCACCCCCTCCTTACACATGCAATGTGCTCTTGGTTTTATTTTTTAATTTTTTTTCAAACCATCAAGCCCAATTTGTTCTGTTTATATGGTTTTGGGAATCTGGTAACCCACTGGAGTATAGTTGACTTTCTCAGGACCACACCATTAAAGGAAACCTGCCGGTCAAGAGTAGGACTGACTGCATGCCACCTTCCCCTTCCATGCTGGGGTTTTGTCTGGCTTGGTCTGCACAGATTTTCTGCATGCTATCATAACTACTGTGAGTCTGTATGTGCAACTGCCCTCTTGTGTTCAGAAGATGCTGTTTTCTGGCAGCCATTCACAGCCGCTGGCTCCCACCATCTTCCTCGTCGAAACTCCGAACGTTAGGAGAAAGGATGCAACGTAAACATCCCATTTAAAGACGGATATTCTGTAGTATCCATATCTTCAATACTATCACTGTGTTTTGACACTTTTCTTAGAAGGCTGGAATTTTGGATTGTCAAGTCTATCCAACATCGCCTCCCAAGTTTCATCCACTACTGCTATGTTTGAAAAGTGCACTCCCATGCTCGAATCACTTCTGTATTTGTACCACCTATGATTTGTTTGGGGCTCGTTTGTTCTCATGACATTTCTCTGATACACGTTTAGTGTGTTTCCTCTTTATAATTCAGCATTGTAACAACCTCTTCCAGTACTGTCTTCCCTTACAACTTTTTCTACAATTTCCTTCCTCTAACTAATTTTAAATTTAAAATTTTCAGCATTTTCATGGAGGTGACTGCATTTTGATTTGTATTATATTCATCTGTATTATAACTTATGAATCAAAGTTATAATAATTGTGATTTGTAGATCTCTATAACCCTATACTGAATATTAAAATAGCATTACAATTTAAATTTCAGTTAAAAGTTTATCTCTAGTATTTTATATCATATTTTACATGGTATTAGAATATAAAACTTCTTTGAATTGTGAGGTTTTGCTTTAGTGAAATGTTATTCTTTTAAACTTTATACGTTTTTTGTTAAGATAGAATTGCAGCACTTCGCACCTTTCCTTTCCTCCCTCAGCCCCACCCAGGGAGTCTCTCTAATCCCTCTCAGGGCACCTCTTGACTCTCAAATTGACAGCCTCTTTTTCTTTGATTATTATGGACACGCTTATACATATTATGTATATGTCCACACAAATATGTAAACACAACCCAATGAGACCATTTTGTTGTTTGTGTGTACATGGTCTCCAGGCTGACCCCTTTATATTGGACAGACAATATAAGGGGACTCATCTTACATTCGTTTTCATATTATAACAGCTTTCTGTTTTTGAAATACTCACTCTTTTCCTTGTTTTACTGATTCGAGATTTATTTTTTTGCTTGTCAGCAAAGTTATGTCATTCTTTTTGTAAAGAAATCACGTATTTGTTAAGATCCCCTGTACATGTATTTTTGTATTTTTGATGATTGCTAAATGGTTCTCTCTTGTATATTTTATTACTGACCATTCTTCCAGGCACATAGGTATGCTAACAACCTTCATTAAATTGGCTACCTAAATAAAATCTTGGGAGTTTTCAAATCAAGTTATTTCATTTTCATGAGTGTTCTATATTAAGTTACTTAATTTGGACCAATGATATTTTTGCCTCCTTTTTATTTCTGAGGCTTGAACAGGGCTCATAGTTTTATGGCATGGCTCATTTCTACTTGTTTATTTCCTTTCAGCATGGAAGAATGCGAGGCTCTGTGTACCAGGCTAGCCATCATGGTGGACGGCAGCTTCAGGTGTCTTGGCCCCCCTCAGCACATCAAGAACAGGTATTGAGTTTCCTTGTCTGTTTTAGTGTTTCCTGTCAACTAAGCAGCATGATGCCTGTGGTAACAAAGACTCTTTCCAAACTGTTTGCTCAAATTAATTCCTCCCAATATTGAGTAGTGGATGAAGGTTCTGGGAAACTTGGGGCCAGTTAAAATAACTATAATCATCAAGTCAAAGACACAGCAGTTCCCATGCAGTTTCTTTAAAACATTTTGCTTCCCTCTTCCCAAGAAGCACTGTGCCCTTGTTTGTTTTGACAAAAGGGGCGAGAAGATGATTGCAGGGTCCAGACAAAGTCTAGGGAAAAATCACCACCTTACATAGAGTGCTTCATCCAAAGGTAGTGCCACTGTGTGCCTCACCTACAGTCAAAGTGCATTGGAGTGCCAGCTTTTCCTACAAGACACATATTTGTAAAGGTGTCTGACAATGTAAGAGGCTAATAGGGGGTCACTGTGGTTCCTTTTTGTTGTGGTTGATGAAAAACCAAAGACTTTGTTCTTGAATCTGTTAGGTCTCTCCCTGCTTAACCACTGCTCCATGTCTTCCTTGCATCCACTCCTTGGAAGCTTAATTACTTTCATATGAGGGTGTGTGAATGCTTTACATCTTGTTATAACTCATGTCTCTTGGAATATTTTGAATGATTGCTCCCTCTATGTTCTCTCTCTCTCTCTCTCTCTCTCTCTCTCTCTCTCTCTCTCTCTCTCTCTGTATGTGTGTGTGTGTGTGTGTGTGTGCGTGTGTGTGTAAGGGTGTGTAGGAGTTTATGCAAGCCACAGGGGACTTTGGATCCTTTGGACTTGGAATTATAGGTTTTGGTGAAAAAATGTTGTGCTAGGTTCTAAACTCTGGCATTCTGCTAGAGTAATAAGCTCCCTTGACTTTTAAGCTATCTTTCAGCTCCATTGAGTGATCTTCTAATTTCCTTTATATTGTATAATCGTAATTTTTATAGAGAGCAGTATAGTTTTCCCCACTTTTTATTAAAAATAGATTATTTTATCATAGAATGTATCCTGATTTCCCCTCCCTCTATTCCTCCCAGTTCCTCTCCCACCCTACATCTGGATCACTCCCTTTCTGTCTATACAATAACATAGTCTTTTAGGTTGATAAATCTCTTCACTTTCATTGAGTATTTTTCAGGTTAGAATTATAGAACATTCTTGGCTGGTCTATGTACCTGCTAGTTACACATACATGTAACGTGTAGCTACCTTTCCTTTATGGAAACCATATCACCCAGGATGGAAATAGCCCCTGAGGGATGGGTGACATGCTTCTAGCAGCCCCAAGAGAGGCAGTGTCATCCAGGGAGAGTCCGCAGTGCTGTTTCCTGTGCTTCTGGCCAATTGTTTGCCAGATGAACCTGTTAGAAGCTGCTGTCACTAAGTGCTCTGCTTGCCTTTACTAAGTATATTCAGAAGAAAATAACACTTCGCATTCTCTGACCTTTATGAGTGCTTGTATAAAGCTTTATCGCCCATTCCTTAATGGCAGGTGATTTATATTCAAGTTCAGCTGCCTGCCTTCTGCTCCTTTGCTAAAGTTGGCCATAGAAGTCAACAGAAAGAAGCCCACAGGAAGTCATCTGTTAGCTGAAACCATCTGCAGTTTCTACCCATCCCAAATTTTGGTCCTGATAATGAGAGTTTATAGGTTGAGGCTGAATTGTTGGTGGATATCATCTACAGAGTTTATTCAACAAAAACTGGTTTGTAGTATAGCCACTGGAATACTAAAGTTAATAAAGTTTTTAAGAATGCATTTTGTGTTCTCCTGTAACAAACAAATGTATAAGAAATAAACACATGCAAATCCTATTGTGATTAAAAAAATAAGGGATTGTTCCTGGATTTCTGTACCCAGGAGTCAAGCACCATGTGAAACTGATGTGGAAAAAAAAAAAAGAAATTGATCCTTCCTCCTAGTCTCCATCCTTGGAAATAAAGGGAAGTAGGTATTAGTAACAATCTTCCAGGAACAAAGAGCTCATTCTTCTCACCCCTAGTCCACCTCCTTGACTCTCTAGGGGCAGATTCCAGGAACAGAGATATCCCCCGCTGCCTCACTTCATGGCACTGACTTTCCTGGCCATCCTCCATTGGTAGTTTGGGTCAACTTCCCATACATAGTATCCGATCTTGTATGTGTTATACTGATTGTCCCTCTTACCATGTATGGATAACTTCTTTCCCTAGGGTCTAAGTTCAGCCCACATATACCCAATAATCAGAGAAGGTTACCTAGCAACACACACCCATTCTCCTGCTGCTGTCTAGACACCAAGTCTCCCCCCATTGCTTGCCACTCCTGGAGGGAAAGTCTGTTGAGAACCAGTAAGTCCTCCAGTCACCATCACATTGGAACACACAGCATAAACACAATGACTTGTCATAGGAGCATTGAAGCTGAGCCTTGGGGACATTGAGGTGGGGTAATCATATCCTATCTGCCCTGTGAGGGTCACAGGGGACAGTGTGCAGAGGAAAACAGGATGCTTGGGCTTTGCCGAGGTCTTGAATTGTCCCTCCCTTCCTTGGTGGAGTTTTCTCTTCCAAACAATAGTGACTGTCATCTCAGTGCATTCTGAATACCATCCATCTCAAACACTTAGAGGTTACGGATTTGCAGCACCAAATTGCAGACCGTGATTCTGGACTGTGAGCTATTCAAACAGAACTCTGTGCAATGATGGCCATTGCCTGTGGCAAGTGGCCCAGAAGAAACTGCAGTAGGTGACCCCCTAACTGAGGGTGTGTGTGGAAAGCAAGCTTTTATTTCCCCTCTGATGTTGGTTTTTACCCAAGTTATAATTTAGGAAATGTTATCAACATGAGGGCTTTCAGTAAAATTGAGGCTGTTTTGCTTTTGACATTTAATAATTTCCTTAGTGGATGATCTGGAGGTTGCCCAAAAGCCAATGTCCATTTTAGCACTCACAATTTGACAGAAGCAGACCTGCATGTGGTAGGTGACATCACATGGGCTCGTGGGACATGTACCCTAGAGAGTCTACATACTGTGGCAGTCTGAACAGGAAGAGACCTTTGAGTTTGAAGAATGTGAATGTCTATTGGACATTGAAGTAAAGAAAAATTTGTCAAAAGGAAGATTAAATACTCTAGATTATATTAGTTTTTTTTTTTTTTTTTTTTAAAGTGACCAGAGAATCTGAATAGGAGAGCAAGCAGAAAAAAAATAGATTTCAAAGTTGCCATGAAAGGAAGTCCTCAGGCAGAATAAACTTAAAATGGCTGTGCAGAAAATTCCTGAAACAGCTCTGGGCTTTGAGGACTTCACTAAGGTTTTTCAAATGGCTTTGTTTTCCTTGTTTATCAAATAATTCCTGTTTGTGCTTGTGGGAAGCTGTCTTGTGCATGTAAGATTCTTAACAGGTTCCACAGCCCCCTGGTAGCATACCTCCCCAACTGTAACAAAGAAAAACATTGACAGATGTCTCCTGAGGGGCTGCTATGAGCTGACCTTGGCTGTGTCAGCTAGTACATTAGTCCATGTTCTCATAAAACATACAGATTTAGATGCATCGAATTGGGAGGATAAGGACTTAAATTTCCTGAAGTGGGTTGGGCAGTGGTTCCTGATGTTCCTTAGCTTGCTCCTTGGCTGAGAGGAGAATGGATAATGTCAGGGAAAAGGAGCAAAAGGAGCAATTGGATGGGAATGTTTTTTTTTTTCAGGCTTATCTTTTCGGCTCTGGATTGATCTTGCTTTACAGTGCCTCTAGGGTCCACAGAGATGCACCTCTTTCTCCTCTCAGTGCCAGTGTGGTCCCTGTATGTGATTTAAGCCTGAAGCCAAAGGGCTGATTGCTTTTGATACTGCCTTGGTCAGGATATCTTTAAGGGTCCTCTCATGCTCTTGTAAGTCCATCTTCAGTCTGTTCTGACTTGCACACTCTCATGGACCACCTCCCACCAGGGTCACTCTTCCTGTCCTACTTTTCCAGTCTTGCTAATGCCCATCTCTTTCCCCTGTTGCCTTTGCCTTTTCCCCTTTGCTACGTGACGGCATCTCCCTTCCAAGTTACCTGCTTGACAGGGTTTAATTTCCTTGAATCTTCTGTTGAATCTGCGCTACAGCATGCTACTGACATGTTCCTGGAGAACACTAGCTTTGATTTTTATCTGTCCCAGTATTACTTTGTGCTCAGCATCTGTCTTATTTGATGACAGTGACACCCTATTCTACAAGCTCTGGTTTTAGACTATGAAGGAGAGCTGTACCAAGAGGAATGCACATGACCCAAAATGTTTTAAGCTTTGGTTCATTAGCAAGCTTATGTAGTCATGGAAATCACCTTTTTCATTTCCTAAATATCACTGTGGTACTTTATTCTCATTCTCTAAGCATTTGTGTTCTACGTTTCTAACTATCTTCTGTGATGCTTGTAGGGAGATAAAAAATGACTTGAACCTGAGAGTTGGAAAACCAAGATGCCTTAAATATGTTGTTTGCATTTAAGAGCTGAGATCCAACCAAGTTCAAAAATCATATGGTAGAGCTGTGTGCTGATTTGAGTGAGAAATAGCCCCCATAACCTCCTACATTTAAACGCTTGATCTCCTGCTGATGGTGCTGTGTAGGGAGGTTAGAAAACTTGCTGCAAAGTATGTATCAGAGCAAGAAATGGCACTTTGAGGGTTTATAGCCTTACCCCATTTCAAGTACTGTCTCTCTTTCTACTTGCTTTATGTGGTTGACATGCAATCTCTCAACTGCCTTTTGCTGCATGATAGACTCTTATCCCACTGGACCCATACACCAAAAAAACTCTTCCTCCTATAACTTCTTTTAATTGCAGCAATAGAACAGTAACTAATACATTCTATTATTTCAATAAAAGGAGCCAACAAAAGAATTCTGCTGGTAGGAATCAATTTAAAGAATTTATTGAGTCTTCCTGGTTTTGCTTGGCACCAGCTGCTCCCAATCCTGAGGTGGTGGCAATGGGAAGATCCTTCAAACAGGTAATGACTCCAGAGATATGAACAGGGTGCACAGTGCAGTTTGGAGGGTGAGTGCTCAGAGGGGAAGCTACATGCCTTTCTCCCCTATATCCCTTCATCTCCCTGTTACTCCTTTCTCCCCATCCCCTGTGATCTCTGGCCAAGAAGATTATACACAGTCCTCCATACATAGTCCAGCCTGTAGGAATATAGCCATACTTGTGGAGTCTTCCTAGAGAACTCCCCAGATATGTTCTTTACCTTCCTCTTCTTCGCCATTGTTGGAAAAACTCTTCCCACCGGAATTTGGCTGTTTTTGGAGAATATTCCTTTCACTGGTCGATCTTCTCCTTCCCAGAAGACTGGCTTTCTCTTAGCCCCTGCTATGAGGTTACCCTGTTTCCTTATTGAGAAGGAAAGGTTAAAATGTGATGGGAGGATCTACCTCAGATTCAGAAGAGTCCGGAAGACATCCCTTTCTCTTCCTTTTGGCTCACTGACAAAGGGAAAATCATCTTGTGAAAGCTGAAGAGCCACACTCAGCTCTGATGTGGTCCCTTTCCTTGCGCCACCTTTGCTTTCTTTCATTCTTTCTTCTCTAGTCCATGCAGTCTCTCCTTTCTCCTGGTACCCAATCTTTATGGCTTATCTGGCTGATGTTCGTTACCATCTACCATAGTACAAAGTACCATACAAAGTACAGTATGCATGCCAGTGAAGTATTAGTAATGGACTCTTAACAGTGTTTGATTTGCCATGTGCCAGATTTAGTGCTTTATATGTTGTCTCAGTTGGAGTTTTTATTACTGTGAAAAGACACCATGACCATGGCAACTCTTATAAGGAAAATATTTAACTGGAGTGACTCACAGTTTCAGGGGTTCAGTCCATTATCATCATGGTAGGGAGCATGGTGACATGCAGGCAAATGTGAGGCTGGAGGAATAACTAGAGTCCTGTATCTTGCAGGCAACAGGAAGTCGACTGAGACTCTGGACAGTGTCCTGAGCATAGGAAACCTCAAAGCCCATTCTCACAGTGATGCGCTTCCTCCAACAAGGCCATACCCACTCCATCAAAGCCACACCTCCTATTAATGCCACTCCCTATGAGATTATGGGGGCCAATTACATTCAAACTACTACATATGTAGGAAAGAATTTATTTCTCACTCTCATCCTTAAGTATTTATTGTGACTCCCATTTTGTAGGTACAGATGGAGGATGAGTCACAGAAGGATTGGGCCACTCTCTCATGGTCACCACCTAATAAGTAGAAAAGCTGGAATTTTAACTGCCACACTTTGTCTCCATCTGAGTGTTTTGATATGTAGCCTTTTTTGATCCTCATTTAGGTGTGTCTCATGCCTGTTGGGAGATAAGATGCAGCTACTCTAGAGCTTACTGCTTATTCCGTGTCTCCCTGACTGCTGGGTACACCCCAGAGCCATACAGATGTGGGCTCATGCCTGCTCTTGTTGCTGAGTCTTTAGTCACATGTACACCAACATCTCTTCCTTGTTGATCTGCATATTGATAAGATTTCTACATCTTTGTTATTTTGACCAAGACTTCATCCTTCCACTCATTTCTATTTCTTGAAGAGAGTGAGGTCATTTATAAGTTATTCCTTTAAAAGGATTTCCAAAAATGTTATAGACATTCATCATTGTTTCTTCATTCCCCATCTTTGAAAAAGAAATTTTTCTTTATATTCTGCATCTTTCTTTCACATTCAAAAGTGTGTATTTTTATTATTTTAAATTATGTGTTTGTTTTTGTATCTGTCTGTTAATGGGTTTGTACATGTGAGTGCAAGTGTCTGCAGAGGCTAGAGGGTTCAGATTTTCTGAGAACTGGAGTTAGATAGTGGTGATGTGAGCTGCCTGACGTGGGTGCTGTGAACTGTATTTGGGTCTTCTAGGGGAGCGGTACTTACTCTGAACCTCTGAACCATTTCTCAAGCTCCCATCTTTTATCTTTGTGATAATAACACAATATCTTAACCCCTTTGGGATCTCCCTCAAGCAGTTTCCTCCTTTCCATTATGTATTTGAATGTGCATTTTGTTGTCAGTTGTGAGCCATATTTTTTTCAAGTAAAAGAGCATCACACACTCTTATGGTGATACGGGCAGGTTCATTGACTTGGCTATATTACTTTTGTACATGATGAAAATCCAATAGCTGGATATTGGCAATGCTTCACTGGCTCTTGTCTCTCTAGTTAGGTTGGATTTTAAACAGCTGTTGTTGCTCAGCTCATCATATCTACATGTAGCAGCAGATAATAGAGAAAAAGAAAAGCCTTAGGAAAGCCTGTGAACAGTGTGCCCACTCTAACATCTTCCCCCATTAAATCCCATTTAGCAACTTGGTCTTGGCTTCTCTTAGTTTCTTGGTGATGATCAAGTCCCTCCCCCTACCACCCTGAGACAGGGTTTCTCTGTAGCTTTGGAGCCTGTCCTGGAACTCGCTCTGTAGACCAGGCTGTACTGGAGCTCACAGAGATCCTCCTGTCTGTGACTCCTGAGTGCTGGAATTAAAGTCATGCACCACCACTGCTCAGCTGATCATGAAGACTTAAGAAATATAGATTTGAAGATGTACACATTTCACTTAAGATAAAATTGGATTTCCGTTACTGAGAAGGATGCAAAAACTAAAAATAAGAACTAAACAGATGTTTGATGGGCTCCCAGCAATGTGGGCCATTTTCCCAACTTCCTCCGTTAAAAATGGGTTGAGCAGTCTTAAGTTCCAGGAACCCTAGAGCTTCCATTTATGATCGGTCTCATGATTCTGAATAGCCCTGTATATTATGAAGACAACTTTATGAGTGAGCTCTTCAGAGTCTGTGTGTCTCTTTCTGTCTCTATCTGTCTCTGTCTGTCTCTGTCTCTCTGTCTCTGTCTCTGTCTCTCTTTGTGTGTGTGTGTGTGTGTGTGTGCGTGTATGTACATGCCTGCATGCATGTGTACATGCCAACCTCTTTGGGTACTGACATTTTGTCTCACTCAGGCAGTTAGGAATTCATTCTCCAATCTTCTTTGTGTTGTACCCTGACAAGTCCCACAGCCCTAATAGCTGCCTTCACTGAGTACATTCATAAAGCACCTTTAGGGAGCCAGCAACAGCTGCAGGCTGCACCTGCTTCCTTTTTCTGGTCTTGGAACCAACTTAAGAAGACTTAAGACTGACTGTCATAAACAGTCCCTCCAGGAATGGAAAAGCAGCATGTTTCTGACTGTGGAGTTTATAACCTGAAGTAGACTTGGCCAACTCCTGACCTGTGGAAGAAGGAAATAATGGTTGTTTAGTTATATGTTATAACAAAGGTTTTAAAATGTAAAGAAAATCCTTATGAATATGATAGTTTTCATTGTCCTGAGCTGACAAACGTAAAGCTTTGCGAACTGATACCACTGTAAGTATGTTAGCTATTTAACATGAAATATAGTCTTCTGCAAGAAGGTTGGTGGATTTTCTTTTCAAAGCTAAAAAGAATGATACTGCTCTTTGAGCTTACAAGCTCTGACTGTCAGGGAAGCTGCAAATTAATACATCACCTTATGTGACACCATATGCTCCATTGTGGTGACTTTGATTTAATGCTTCTATAAAACCTTACTATAAACATAAAAGCTCTGATTAAGACTCCATCACCAAATAATAAACTGTCTCATTTAAAAGTGAAACAGATCATTCAGTATGCTTATGTCAGTTTCACAGATGGGGAATGGGAGTTGCTACATGCGCTCATGCAATGGTTTGTGCTGTGATGCAGACTATGCACTCATGCATTCTGGAATGCCACTTGCAAGTGTTTTCTTCAGTTTAAAAGCATCATAGTATTCAATTGCTACACTGAATCTACAATTAGTTCTCTCTAGTAGAAACAGTTTCATTAAAGAAGAGGCACATGGCTTTGTGTCCTCACTATGTTTTCAAAGCAGCTGACTCATGCCTTCTCTCATTTATTTTACAGCATCAGGTTGCATGAACAAAATTAAGTTGCTCTAACCTAATCACCGGGGAAGAGATTCACATCCTCATGCCTTTCTCATGCTGGATATTCTGATGGGATTCAGATTGTGAGAAATGTCACCTAGAGCTGTCATTTTACCAAAGGGGAATACTCTGCTTTTATTTCTCAATGTTTTTCATTGAAAAATAAGGAGACTGCTTTTCAGCCACAACAAGGATAGGAAATAAAATGATGGAGGCCAGTGACAGCTTAGATGTATGGAAATTTTGGCTGGTGACTCAGCCTCACTGTGGTTCCTGTCAATTAACAGGCATTTGTTAGTCTCCTTTATTAGGGATGATGACATGATGTCTGCTTAAAACCAAAGACTGCAGTGTGCCATCAGACATAGAACTGAGTACATGCTAACCTGCAACATGGCTCTAAGAGATTGGTGAGCATTATACTGTGAGATGCACCTCACTTGAAGTCAGGAAATACCATTGCACATTTGTGCAGTTTGCTGGCGATTGAGTGGTGAATGAGGCATGAGATCTATTGTATATAGAGTGAACAGAGCAATGAGAATTAGAAAGCTTCTGTGCATGTGAGTTAAGGGTGAGGAAAGACAAGGATGTACACAAACTGCCTTATGGAAGGGCTAGTAAGAATGACTTTGTGGGCAAGGAGGCATCCAGACTGCATGTGCATCAGAGAGAGGCAAAAAATACAGCTTGAGTCCTGTTCTTAACAGCTAGACTATAAATGGGGGTAGAAGTCGATTAGTGTGGCACTCACTCCGGGATAATGTATAGATCAATTCTCCAAATGGGAGGCTGTAATTCTAGGGTTAAAATGGGGAAACAAATGGAGGCAATGAGAAAAGGGCTGGTCAAGAGAAAATAGCTGTCACAGCTATTTCTGTTCTCTAGCTGAACACTAAATCCAATAGACTAGAGTCACTGCTGTCAAAGCATGGACTAGACAGTGCTGAGTGGGAGGCACAGAAGACATGTCAGCATTACAGCAGACTGATGGGGAGGAAGGACAGGTGATGCGTGGAAACTTGAGAGATGGGAAGATACTGATGTAACTAGACAAATGGACACATGAAGAGAAGAGATTCTGGGTACTGGATGTGCTCATTGGTAGGCCTTGGTGGGTTACTGGTATGGTTCATAATGAAGAAGAGCTATTGGGATCCTTTTACGGATGCTTTCTCTTACAACAGGAGAGAAAACAATGCAGGCTGGGTGCTTAGGGTCTCTTCTTACCTTATCAGAGCTCTGAGCCAGGGTTTACATACTCTGCAAATGAATGAGGTCAGAGCTACACTCCTACAGTGCCAGAGGTTAGTTGCTAGATGTTTCGTGTGTGTTAGCTCAACTAATTCTTATGGTATGGGCAATTATTGTTATAATAAGGAAAATAAGGCCAAAAGAGTAAAGCAGTCAGCTCAAAACACAGTTGCTATTAAAAGAAGCAGTTATGAATCTCAGACTCGTGACTGAATTTCTTTCCATGTCACTTTTATATTCTTAAGTGGCTTTACCTACAGTGAAGTATAGTGTGTGTGTGTGTGTGTGTGTGTGTGTGTGTGTGTGTGTGTGTGTGTAAGAAATATATGAAGCAGAGCCTTGCTTCTAACAATGCCGTGAGCATAAATGTGATGATTGTCATGAGATTCTCCTGTGATATTTCCTTTCTGTTGCATTTCCTAAGAAAATGGCTTATTTGTTTTGAACACAGGAGTAACTCCTTTTGGGCAATAGCATGGTATAGTGAAATAAAATGTCACAGTAAGATCTTTTAATTATTATTTAGTAACTAATTAACTTTGTATCCAAAGTATTTAAATTTGAAACTGTTAACATGCAGGGAAAGTGATTAGTTTAACCAATGGAGACAATGATAAACATTTTATACTACTTTGAAAATAAATGAGGGGAAACACACTTGCCATGCTCCAAGGTTTCTATCCTCTATTGTAAAGTTCATTGCAAGAAAAACATGATTCTCACTCCTTCAGTACTCTGCTGTCCTCTGCAGGGATGTTTCTGGAACACATTCAACCTCTTCACAGAGCGGGAAAACCTGGAAGTGAGCAGAATAGGTACCAGAAAATGACTACATTTCCCATGGTACACTGCAGCTTCCTATGGCCAAAGGGACATAAGTGGAGAAGTGTAACTTTGTTGAATGGACTAGACATTTTTAGTCTCTTTCTTCCTTCCTTCTGGCTCGAATACAAATATGCTAATTAGATATGAAGCAGCCCCAGACTCCAGACTTTAAGTCTGCAAATGTCCCTTCTATTTTAGGTTATCTGTCACTCATACAAGGATGCAGAGAGACTACATATTAAATAGTGTTCATTTGGTTATGTGTTGTTTTCAGCCTGTGTCCACAACATTGTGGGGATAAACTTTTGCTTCCTTCTCTTCAATGTTTGGGTAGAACATGGTAGGTCACATACACTCCAAGTATTTGTTGAAGACATGAATGAATGAGTAAATGAATGAATAAATGGTCCGCAACATATGGCAAGCCTTTGTTTAATAAGAATTCTTCCCAAATTGCAATAACTGGACTCTAAACAAATCAGTCAGAGGTAGCCCTGCAAGCAATGTGCAATGTCTACTGTAATGCACACTGGGTATTAATAACAATAATCAATCTCTTCAGTAAATGCTTCCATTCAGATCCCATTTATCTCTAGATGGGATGCTGCCTATTTTCTCTCAAAGCAGTGTGTTAGACACTCTTAGTTGAGGCTTTTAGAAGCAGGACCCCATCTGTCTGTACTTGGTGTCTCCATTAGTAGGAACTATCAGGTGTGTGATTCAGTCCTAATTGCTGCCACGGCCTTGGCAATATTCTGCTGTCACCTTCTCTGCTGGAATGCCAGATTCAGTGCAAATGTACTCTGGCCTGCTATGAATTAATGTGCAATGCAGACAGCAAAAGGGGCTGCAAAAAGTTCTACCCTGTAGGATTGTGATTCCTGACTGGGAAGAGAGTCAAAGCACAGGAAAATGTAGCTTAGCCCAGAAAATGCATTTCTATTAGGTCAGAGCTAAATAACAGGTTTAATATAAATCCAAATTGGGATTGGAGAGATGTATTACTCTGGGTCCAACCTACCACCCCCCGTTTATTTGTATGGAACTGCATGAATCCGTAACCTTCCCTTGTTTCATAATTTAAAACCATTTCACTGAATTTGATTTCAAGTTCCATTTTAATAAAGACATAAAGAAAATGTGGACAATTAGGCCTTGTTACAGAAATGCTGCAGATTTCCCAAAGATGGCTAGGTAGGCAGGGTACAGCTGGGATGTGGCATCACCCGCCTGCTTCTCCTCATCCTTTTGGAATCAAGGAAGCTTGATGCTCATGAGTGGGCAGCCAACGTGTCCAAGAGGAGCAGGGCTTTAGTTGCACTATACCTGTTAACTGTCCATTAGGCAAAAATGCAGGTATATGGCTAGGCCCTAGACAATCAGGGAATCTGCTCACAGTAGAAGAATATCACATAGTTACTTGCAAAGATCATAAATAACATAAAGGGCCAGGGTCCTATTTAAAAATCCACCATTATTCAAACATTTATAACAATTTCATAAACGTGTCTATCCTTCATGGCTTTTTAGCAAATGCATTTGAGCTATACTTAGCAGCTGTCTTCTTTCTTTAAGAGATTTTTAAAATTTTATGTGTGAGGGTTTTGCCTGTATGTGTGTGTGTGTGTGTGTGTGTATGTATGTATGTATGTATGTATGTATGTATGTATGTAAGTATGTATGTATGTAAGTATGTATGTATGTATGTATGTATGTATGTATGTATGTAAGTATGTATGTATGTAAGTATGTATGTATGTATGTATGTATGTATGTATGTATGTATGTATGTATGTATAATGTGCATCACAGTGCCTGAGGAGGACAGAAGATGCCACCAGATACTCTGGAACTGGAGTTATGAATGGTTTAAAATCCCCAGGAAGGTACTGAGACTAATGTTGAGTCTTTTGCAAGAGCAAACAGTTTTCTTAACCACTGAGTCATCTCTCCAACCTCAAGATCTCTTGAGATATATTTCCTATATCATATAATTCAACAATATAAAATATATAACTCATCAGGTTGTAGTAGATTGGCAAATATGTGCTTGACATTCCCTATGTTAATTGTGAAACATTTTACTGTTTCAAAAAGAAGTCCCTTGCTGGGTGGTGGTGGCTCACATCTGTAATCACAGCACTCGGGAGGCAGAGGCAGGCAGATGTCTGTGAGTTTGAGGCCAGCCTGATCTCTAAAGTGAGTTCCAGGAAAGGTGCAAAGCTACACAGAGAAACCCTGTCTCGAAAAACAAAAAAAAAAAAAAAAAACAAAAAAAAAGAAGTCCCACCTCACAGCTGTCACCCTCCCATGCACTCACGCCCTCCAGCCTACACTAACACCTATTTACAGACAACCTTCTGTGCGCTCACCCCTTCTAGCCTACACCAAAACAGATTTACAGACACCCTTCTATGTGCTCACCCCTCCTAGCCTAGACCAACACAGATTTACAGACACCCTTCTATGTGCTCACCTCTCCTAGCCTACACCAACACAGATTTACAGACACCCTTCTATGTGCTCACCCCTCCTAGCCTACACCAACACAGATTTACAGACACCCTTCTATGTGCTCACCCCTCCTAGCCTTCACCAACACAGATTTACAGACACCCTTCTATGTGCTCACCCCTCCTAGCCTTCATCAACACAGATTTACAGACACCCTTCTGTGCGCTCACCCCTCCTAGCCTTCACCAACACAGATTTACAGACACCCTTCTATGTGCTCACCCCTCCTAGCCTTCACCAACACAGATTTACAGACACCCTTCTGTGTGCTCACCCCTCCTAGCCTACACCAACACAGATTTACAGACATCCTCCCATGCACTTATTCCTTCTAGCCCACACCAACACAAATTTACTTTAAGCCCTATAAATTTGTCAGTTTAAAAAAAAAATTTCACAGTGTTATACATATATGTGATGTGTTGTAATTTTATTCACCTCCCTTACCCTCATGATGCCTCCACTGTCCATGGTGGAATGTTGTTGAAGGGCCCAATCCTGTATAGGTATCCATTGCTGCCATGTGCTCCTGATTGCAAGTTTCCTCTCTTGATGGCAGCATGTCACAGCACTCCTCCTTGTCCTCTGACTTGTATTATTTCCACTCCTTTCCTGGGACATTCCTTGGGGTTGATGCTCAACATTCACTTATCCTCCCCACTTTGACCAGATATGAGTCTCTACCAAAGAGAAGCCCTTCTGCAACAGATTGAGAGCAGCACTAGTCTGTGCATAGAAACATTTAGAAGGAAGTTTTGCAATGTTTAATTAGGGGAAAATGGTAGAATGTTTCCTCCCTTAGGACTATGACCTCCCAGGTATAGACTTTTGACCATGCTTATAGTACTATCTGTGTATTCTGTCTACTTGTGCAAGCTTCTAATCCAATCATAAGGAGGTACGTTACCACTAAAATAGTCATGCCATTATGGCACCAGTGGGTGTATCCTGCTTCTTAAGATGGAACTGCCAGCATGTGTAGCCTGCAGCAGACTGCGGCTGCTAGTGATACTTTTTTTCTCCCATAGTGCCTTAGGCCCTTTCAATGGTAGCCAGAAGTGGGTGTTTTACAACATAGCTCTAACTTGATTTCTTTAAAGTGTTTTCATAAATAAAATCTTGCCATTTTGTGGGCAACCAAAAGTGATGACAATAACTACTATTCTTATGGGACACCCTGGAACCTCTCTGAATAATATAGCTCATGGAAGATATCCTGTTCTTGGCACTGGAGTATTTATTTAAAAGCTTGTAGCTTCTGGGAACAATAGTACTCATCTATGAAGGGTGACACTATCCAAATTTCATACCTTTTATATTTTAAGATTTTCAATGATTTTTTATAATATTAAGTATTAGGTTTCTATATGGCTTTGGGGAGGGGCTCCTTAGGGATGTTTAGCCCTGTCCACCTTCATCTGCATTGTCCCCATCACCCTGCACCAGCCCCACTTAAACCTTTCATGCCTGGTGTTCCATCCTCTGTTTTCATATCCACCACATTTTACTATCACCTGCCGTTATTCCAACTTTGACTCCTCTATGGTTTTTTGTTTTTACTTCCTGGATTCTATGGATACACCTTCTAATTTAAATACATAAGTCAGTAAATTCAAATCTAAGATTTTCATTTTAGAGAGAACAAGAGGCTTTCATTTTCTTGGCCTCTGTTACCTCACTCAATATAATTTCTAGTTCATCTATTTACCTGCACATTTCATAATTTAATGTTGAATAAAATTTCATTGTGTTTATGTGTCACATTTTTATCATCAGTTTTTCAGTTGGTAGACACATATATTGATTCCATTTCTAGACATTATGAGTAGAGCAGTTATGAATATGGATGTATGGGCAGGGACTGATATTTCCTTTAAGGTCAGGAACTCAAGGCAGGGATGGAAGCAGATGCAATGGAAGAACACTGCTTACTGACTTGTTCCCCATGGTTGCTCAGTCTACTTCTTATATTATTTAGGACTAGCTATTTAGGGATAGCACTACCCAAAATAGGCTCACCCTCCTCTGTCAATCACCAGTAAAGAAAATCCCCCACAGGCTTGCTCACAGTCAGTCTGGAAGATTTGCCAGTATCTTACTGAGAAATTTGCATCCATGTCCATTTGGGAGATTGGTCCATAATTTCTGTGCGCGCGTGCGTGTGTGTGTGTGTGTGTGTGTGTGTGTGTGTGTGTGTGTGTGTGTGTGTATTGTTGTTGTTGTTTATCTAGTTCAGCTATCACTATATGCTGGTTTTGTAAACACGTTTGAAAATAATCTTTTCTTTCTATTTTATGGAACAGTTTGAGAAGTGTTGGCTATAGTTTTTTTCACATTCTGGTAGAATTCTGCAGTGACTTCCTCTGAACCTGGGCTTTTTCTCAGTCACCAGGATTCCTTATT
This sequence comes from Onychomys torridus, assembly GCF_903995425.1. NCBI lineage: Eukaryota > Metazoa > Chordata > Mammalia > Rodentia > Cricetidae > Onychomys > Onychomys torridus. The sequence continues at coordinate 20,506,449 of NC_050452.1, read as the reverse complement.
ACTGGGACTTCAATCTTGTTGCTTGTGGATTTTTAAAACTTTGTTTTGTATATGACTTTGGCATGTCATATGCTTTTAGAAATTAATTTAATTTGTATTTTAACATTTGGTGGAGTATAGGGTTTAGAATTATAGCCTTATTTTTATATATTTCATTATTATAGGTTGCAATTGCCCCATTAATACCTCTGATCATACTGATTTAGAACTTTCTCTTGGTTAGTTCTGCTAAGAGTTTGCTAATAATTTTAAGTTTTTCAAAGAACAAACTTTCACATTTTTCATTTGTTTCATTTCTATTTAATTTATTTTGGTCCTATCTATCTATCTATCTATCTATCTATCTATCTATCATCTATCTACCAATCCAGCTGTCAGTTTGTCCATCTATCTGTCTGTCTATCCATCTGTCTACCATCATCATTATCTACCTATTTATTCATCTCCTCTTTCTTTGCTAACAGTTTGAGGTTTAGTTTGTTCTTGCTTTTCTAAGACCTTTAGAAGTGTCATTAAAAATGTATTTGAGATCTATCTGACCTTGTAATACAGGCTGTTAGAGTTATAAACATCCCTCTTAGGTCTTCACAGTATCCCATAGGTTTTGTTATGTTCTATTCTCATTTCCATTCAGCTCTGGGAACTTTTAAATTTCTTTCTTGATTATCCCAAGGAGTCGTTCAAAAGTGTATTGTTTAGTCTCTTTGACTTTGGCTATTTTCTCTGGTTTTCTTACTATGATTTCTAACATTCCTTTATGGGCATAGAATATAGGAAATCATTTTAATTTTCTTATATTCATTAAAACATGGTTTCTGTCCTAATTAGAGAAGAATTTTGCAGTAAGTAAGGCCAATGAGAAGAATTTATATTCTGCAATGTTTGAGTAGAATAAATCTGTTGATCAGAATAATGACACCTGCTTGTTTCCCAGTTTTATTTGCTTGAAATATCTTTTCCTATTCTTTCACTCTAGTGTAGTGTCTATCTTTGGTGGTGGGATATATTTCTTGGATGCGGCAAAATGAAAGATTCTGTTTTTGATATCCAATCAACTAATCTGTATCTTATTGGGGAAGTTTGATATTCAATTATTATTGTAAGATGCATATCAATTCCTGTCATTTTGTTGATTTTGTAGTCTTCAGCATTTCTTATTGTTCATTGCTTAGCAAATATCTAGAAATATTTTTCCATAACTTCTTGTGTTTATCATTGAAATATATTTTCCACTATCCTCTGTATAGAAGAATTGCTTTAGCTGTTTTTTTTTTTTTTTTTTTTTTATGAAAGGTTTTCTTTTTCTTATTATGATAGCACATCTGGGTAGAGTGGTCTGGCTTGGCAGTTGTGAACTTTCAGAAATGAGATTTCCATTTCCCATACTGTTCTGGCCTTTGGAATTAGAATTTCTAAAAAAAAAAAAAAATCAGCTTTTCTATTCTTTTTTTTTTTTTTCTGACCAAAATCAAATCTTTATTTTTTAGCTTTTATTTTCTGATTGGCCTGGTTTCATATGTGACTTGGCCCTTCTCTTTTCCTGCTTTCTTTAGTTTCTGAGTAGTACTGTTTTGGTTATGGGATATGGGGAGCTTCTTTTAAGTGTTCTGTTTGGTTTTATGTGTGTCTCCTACACTTCGATTGGCATCTTTTTTCCTAGATTTGGAAAATTTTCCCTTATTTCAATGAAAAATATATCCTATTTTTTTAGACAAGTAATATTTGATCTTAGCAGTTGCTAGGATATCTAGACTCTAGTTCTTGATCATCAAAGCAGTGTCAGGTTTGGGCTTCATCTCATGGAGTGGGCCTTATATCCAATCAGACATCAGTTGGTGGTCCTCGAATATTTTGCGAGTAGGACAGATTGCAGATAAAAGTCTTTGGGTGGGTTGGTGTTTACTTTCCCCTTTTGGTAGTCTGCAGAGCATCATTCTGTGTCATAGACACTACAACATGGGGTGAAGTTTCTATGTAGGTACCAGCTCAAACTCTCTATGTTCAGTGAGTTCTGTGGGCGTTATCTTCAGCAATGGGGCCTGTCAGTTTGTGGAGATCAGCCTATTACCTTGGCAACAGCCTGGGTTGTTTTGGTATTTCTGTTGGGCCCCTTTGGCCAACAAAACAATTGGATGAAGCATAATCCTGGCACTGGAAGCTTCATTTGGTGACAAGAGATGGACAGTTGGGGTTCTGACTGCTTTATTGTTTTGGAGACATCATTTAGGATCTTCTTCATATATTATAGGAAATTTCTACTGCACTAGGTTTCCAGACCACCCCTCAAATTCTAGCCGTCTCTCTCTTGTTCCCTCCCTCATACCCATCTCCTCTCCCCATTCCCACCGGACCCTTCCCCCTTCCTGTCCCTCCCCTTCCCCTGGCTCCAGTCCACTGATAAAATCCATTCTATTTCTCTCTCCCAGGGCGATTCATGTGTTTCTCCTAGACCACTTCTTCTTTACCTAACGTCTCTGGGTCTATGGATTGTAGCTTGGTTATCATTTATTTAATGGCTAATATATAGATATAACTGGATACATACCATATTTATCTTTCCTGGTCTGTTTACCTTATTCAGGATGATTTTTTTCTAGTTCCATGTGTCGGCAAATTTCATGATGTCATTTTTTTTAAACAGCTGAGTAATACTTCATGCGTAAATGTACATTTTATTTATTTGTTATTATGTTGAGGTACATATAGGTTGTTTCCAATTTCTGGCTATTATGGATACAGCAACAGTGAACATGGTTAAGCAAGTGTCCCAGTGGTAGAAGGAACTCATGGATTGGTTCCTTATTCAAGCATCATCAGAGAGGATTCTTCTTGCAGCAGATGGGAACAAATACAGAGACTCACAGCTTGATATTATGTAGAGACGGGGGCAAACATAGAGACAGAGACAGACAGACAGAGAGACAGACAGAAAGGAAGGCAGACAGGCAGACAGACAGGCAAACAGACATTGGAACACATCTCTAAATGAGATGTCTTCATCGATTCCCAATTATCTCTCAGAGCTCAGGGAACCCACACAAAAGGAGGCAGAAGGAGTCTGGGTGGTAGAGGGGACAGTGAATGCCAGGAGAAAAAAACCTTCTGAAACAAATGATCAAGGGTCACATGAACTCACAGAGGCTAAAACAGCAATCACAGGGCCTCCATGTGTTTGCACAGGTCCTCTGCATATACACTATAGCTTTTAATTTAGTACCTTTATGTGTCTCTTGAGTGTGTAAATGAGTAGATCTCTGATTCCTGTGCCTTCTCTTGGGGCTCTTTTATTTTCCTCTTGGCTTGTCTCATCCAACTTGGATGTGATGGTTTTCATTTTATCTTTTATTTTGTTATGTGTTGTTGTTATCTCTTAGAAGCCTGTTCTTTCCTAATGAGAGACAGAACTGGAGTAGATCTGGATGGGAAAGGAGGTGGGGAGAAACTGTGAGGAAGAGAGGGAAAGGAAACTGTATTCAGATTATATTGTATAAGAAAAGAATCTAAGTTTAATAAGAAGAGGGGAAAGAAAAAATGTTTTCTATACCTCTGGTATGAATTTATTTTCCTTCTATGCCCTTAATTTGTAAATTTTACCTTTTGTAGTATCTTACAGGTTTCATATGTTACACACACACACACACACACACACACACACACACACACACACACATCATCTTCATCATCATCATCATCATTGACCCAAATGATCCATTTTATTAACCTTATACTCAAGCCCTGATATTCTGTCCTCTATATGATCAATTACATTGATGAGAATTTTTATCTGACTTACTGCACTTTTTGTTTCCATTATTATTTCAATTTGGTTTTTTTTGTTTCTATCTCTTCACTGAATATGATTTTCATAACCAACATAGACTTCCTGTTTGTGTCTGTTCTCTTGGATTTCATTCAGACACTAATTCATATCATTTTTAAATTTACCCATGCCATTGTGTGTATCCTGTTTGAATTTTATTTTGATCCTTCTGAATTATTTGTCTGAGATTTCATCTAAATCACTCTCATTGGTAGTCATGACTATGAGCCTGATAACTTTTGGATGAGGTATTTTGTCTAAGCTTTCTATGCTACTAGTAGTTCTACATTGGGAGTCGCCAATCAAGAGTCTGTTTGCTGGTTAAATACTCTTGGTGGTCCTGTGTTGAATTTTAGTTAGGTTCTTGGTACTCCCACTGCCTGGTGAGTCTTGGTTCCTTTCAGTGTTCCTTGAAGTCCAGTAATGGAAACTCTTGCTGTTGTTTTCTGAATGGGGTGGCTGAGATAGAAAACACTGTTTCTATCCTCACAGACTAGCATTAATTCAGTACACCAGAGGCTTGCTTAACCATCAGCAGAACTGTTTAATCCTTGAACTCATGAGGCAGGATTTGAATGTTGCTTTGGGAGAGAGACAGAGAAGGAGATCTTTTGACTTCTAATTTAATGAGTTTTCATATGTGAAAGGCACTGTGCTTGTGTGCCGGGGGTCAGTGGTACTCACACCTCTTGGTTCCCCAGTTGGGGTATACACAGGGTATAATAATGATAGAGGATATGCAGATAGTAGGAGATGCTGAGACCTTGAAACTGTCTGGAGAGTTTGGGACTGAGGATACAAGTATGCTTGTGAGGTTTTCACTTCTTAAAATCTCTAAATTTTCCAATGAAGGCATACACATGGAGCAAAGGACTATACAAGGGAGGTGGGAAGTCCTAAGACCTTTAACATGTCTGGACAGGTTGGGTATAGGGCAGTGGGTGAGCATAGCAGGGGAAAGAGTCTCCAAGGCCTCTAATCTATGTCTCTGGAGTGGGTGGGGCAGTAAGCTTTGGAGGCAGTAATTTGTAAGACCTCTCATCTATTGAGCTATGTTGGGGACATGGGAGTGTGCCTCAGGAATGTGTTGTGGTAGTTGGAGTCTCCAAAATCTCTAATCTGCCTAGATGAGATGTGGATATAGAGCAGCAAAAGTATACATTAGAGTCAGGAAGTCTTGAGAATTATGTGTGCTGCTGAGTTGCATATGGAGAATGGAAATCCATGGTAAGAGTGTGGGACCCCCATACTTCTAATCTGCAGAGCTTGAGCTGAGCATATGGAAAGACAGATGTGTGCACAGGAGGGAGAAAGTCCTAGGACCTCTAACATATCAGACCTTGTTGAGAACAGTGCTGCAGAAGTATGCAGTGGGCTTAGGAGTACTAGAGATCTGTAACCTGTCTAGCTGGTATGCGTGTGTGGAACATCTAGAATTTTTCTTTTCTTGATACTTGTGTGACATTTTCTGAAGTGATGTGAACAAATGTATATTTGTGCCTGATAGGGCCAAGATGATAGAACTAGGAAAAGATCTCTCCCAAGTATAAGTGGGTGAAGCAATGAGTTTCTTATGGGAGTATAAGTGAGCCATTAACTCACAGGAGCAGGGATACTCAAAGGCTGCTGCTTTACCACAAAGCTGATCCCAGCACAGTGACTACACATAGAAGCTGTGTTCCTGAAGCTTACCTGTGTGGCTTACAAGCAACGTAGCTGATCTGAGACTCCCCTCCATCCAGCAAAGTTTGACTGCTTGTATAACCATGGGGAAGGTCTCTGTGACTCTTCTAACTTCCCTTAGCCACCCAAATATCATGAACCTTCTTCCTTCCTCCAGGAAGTATGAGAAAATGGCTTCACAAATCTGGATATGAATTTATAATCATATATGTGTGATATATCCAAGGATCTTTTTTCATGTAGCTTATGTTAGGGTTCATCTATAGCATAGCATGTATAATTCATTTGTTCCATTTCATGATTGGATAATACATACATTCACTGGTGTCTGACTCTTAGGAATAATTTTGCTATAAGCATTCTTTTCATATGGACAGGCTTTTGTTGTTCTCAATATGTAGCTTCAGGAGATTTCTGGGCTATATGTAGATTCGTGAAGCCAAGATATTCTCCAGCTGGGCTGTATCATTTTGAATTCCAGTTGCTAGTGTAGGTTTTGACTTCTTTCCATCCTCATTGTTACTTGCTATGTTTTTCCCCTTCATTCAGTGTTTGAATTTCCAATAAGTGTGCATTAATTCACAAATTGGAGAAGAGAATTCATGTGAATATATGAAAAATACATGTGATATATAATAAGAAGGTTGTATTTTTACTGACATCTTTCTTTGACATTAGGAGAAAATGAACCAAAAGGTTCATATGTTTTGTCTAAAATTTTACCTATCCTAGTGGAAGAGAAGTGGCATCTGATCTGAATTGCTGTTTTTCTCATGTTGCCTGATGTTCCTAAGCAATTTTACATACACATTGGCATTTCTGTATCATCTTTTTAAAAAGATTTTAATTTTATCTTTTAATTACATGAATGAGTGTGTGTACACTTGAGTGCAGGTGTCTGCAGAGGATGGAAGAAGGCATCAGATCTTATGGAGCTGGAATTACAGGCAATTTATGAACAGCTTAATGTAGTAGATGGAAATACATCTCAAACTACTTTTGAGTTTATCTGCTCATTTATTCTAGTTATACACAGCTGATCTACTGATTGTCCCATAACTGCTCTATCATTCTTAACAATACTGTGGACATAAATTACTTTAAGGATGAAGCCCATCAAATTGAAGCTCCTTCAGTGGGCTAGTTCCTGGGATAAGTATTTGAGTCTTCATAGATGGTTCTTCCTAGTTGTCTCCCTTGGGTTCTTTCTGGAAAACTAGATGGCCTATAGCAACCCTATATTTTTCTGGTGGATTTATTAATCTCCCACTTGCCTTTCACCAGAACTCCTACTGTTATTAAGATCACTCTACTCTGAACTTTTCTTTACACTATTGAAATGAAGTCTGCTCTTTGGGGACAATTAGAAACTATCTCTTTTATGGCCTGTCTTTCCTTCAAGGCAAAATATCTGAGCTGACTCTCTTAAAGGAGGATTGAGGGGGTGACGTCATGATTCTTTCAGAGTTACATTCCACTTTAGAAGTTTTGTGATCATTGGAGATGGAGGGCTGTTGGTTCAGATTTTCTCAGGCTGTTGTTCAGAGTGTTTCACATTGAGATGAGGTAAGGGCAGTGATATTCTATAGATTCTCAATATCGCTTGTCTAATTCAGAGTCTCTATTGTATGAAGTAGAGCCTAGTGGACAAATAAAGCTTTTGCCTCTCAGCTGGACTTAGCAGCAGCTTGTTATCATTGACAGTTAGGGGCAGGGTAATACATGCCTTATCTTGTTTTTCTTGGAAAATAGTCTTAAAGGCCAGAGAAGAAAGAGCCTGAGTTCTTGGACAAACTGGTGTGAAATGGAATTTTTTTCCTAAGATGGGAAGTGTGAAGAAAATGATTAGTTGTGTTTCAAATGTGGTGGGCTACTACTGACCACTACCTTGTAGCAGATACTTTGAAATGCTATTTTATTTATCTTTCTTTGTGCAAAAAGACCATTTCTTCACCTTTTTAATGGTTACCTTTGAAACAAATTTTCACCACTTTTCTGGAGAATAGATACCAGACTATTTACACTTTCCTACTACAAATCTGTTCATCTCTATGCCAAAACACATATATACCTGTTTCATGTTGGTATCATACCTGCACTCAAAGCAACTATGCCCATCAAATGATCAGGCCAGGTCTTTGATAGATGCCATGTGACCCTACTTTCTCCTAAATATTCTGTTTTTTGTATTTTATTCTTTATAAAAATATGCTTGCATGACTAAGTAGCATTATATAAGGCAAGGCACATTTATTAAACATCAGATTTTATCCTAGGAGTCACTCGAACACAAATATTTGCATGGACAGCAAGGAGTTGCTCATATCAAGTATAAATCCCCATGTCACAAAGTCAGAAGCAGTTTTTATTTTTTTATTTTTTCTTCTATGTAGTTCATGTCTTTTACTTGGTGCTTGGTGGTATCCTGAGTAATGTTGGAAAAAATTTACCCTTTTCATAATTCATCCCCATACTTCAGCTACCATTAATGCCTATCTTTCCCATGGGAGATTTTAGAAATCTGTGACTGGGTCCATGCCTGAATTCTTATCCAAGGGGCTCTGCAATCAAGGTGGGTGGGTGCGCAGGCTGACCTGCTCTGTCTTTGTGCCTGGGGGGCTTGCTTCAGTGTGTGCTCCCTGCTGAGAAGCTGGATGAGTTAAGAATTATGTGAGTTTGATAATTTGCTGCATTTAAAAGAAATTATTTATTTTTTTATGTGCATTGGGGTTTTGCCTGTATGTATGCCTGTTTGAGGATGCCAGATCCCCTGAAACTGGAGTTACAGACAGTTGTGAACAGACATGTGGATGCTGTGAATTGAACCTGGGTGCTTTAGAAAAGCAGCCAATGCTTTTAACTGCTAAGCCATCTCTCCAGCCCCCTTTGCTGCTGTTTTTTAATCTGGTATGAAAGGATGAAGTGATTGTAGAGCTCTGGGCTTTTCATCCACTTGGCCCTGGCATATGTGGTTCCTTACTGCCTTGGTGACTGACTGATGATATAGCATCCTTATCTTCATGTATCATTGGAAAATTCCCACCACACATGGGCCAGAAGCTTTCCCAGAGTCTGCCTTATCAGAGCATTTCTTCAGCACCAGGTACAAGTTACTCCTTAAACAATTCTTGCCTACTTAGACATGTATTCATTTATGTCATTATACCATTTTTATAAGTGATTAAAATTGTTTACACAGAATCTCATGTTATAAAGGTTAGCAATTAAACCTCTGAAACTTAGCTCAGAAAGTACCCTAAGACAATCTCCTAAAAAGACTACGTGTCAACACAAGCTTACAACCACAGAAAAGCAGAGTAAAGTATCTGTTTCCCCAACCTACTGAAGAACATTACTCTTTTACAGGAGATGGCAGAGCCTTGTGGCTTCCATCTCTGCACAGATGGTGTCTGTGCAGGTACATATGCTGGCTTTAAATATCACACCCCAATGATGGCATTTCCTTCTAAGGTCTGACCCACTCAAAGCTCTTGGAGTCTCTATGGACATCACTTACAAAGCCAGAAATTATATCACTCTTGATTTTCTATGGAGTGTGTTCTTAATCACACTCATAGGCTAGGAGATAAAAGGTTGAAAGATAGTGATTGCTTTGAGTTCTGTTACCTCTGTAGAGATGGATGAGAGAAATTTTGGTGACCACTTCCAGTTTCTGTTGGGTGAAACAACTTGATGTAATTTTCTCAACTCCTCATCTTCTCAGAACTCAGAGCACAGAAGTTTGTGGTTTGATAACCAGAGTTTTGGTTCCTTTGCTTTAAGAAAATGAGCTGCTAGATATTACCTTGACCCAAGGGCTTATGGTGTCCCACTGAGAGTCAGTGGGGTTTTACAAGATCTCTGAAGATTGATAAGCTCATGTTGGCTCCTATTTGGTTGTTTGCTTGTTTGTTTTCATATCATTAGGAAGTTTTCTGTTAAATGGTACTAGCCAAGTTATTAGAATGGTATTTTAGTGACTTATAAATTCTTCTAGTCATCGGCTGTTGCTAAAATAGACACCATGATGTCAGAATTTAACTTCATGAGTAATCATTGTGTTGCATGCCAACTTTCTGTTTTAAAGTGAAAGAATTTTTTCTTTTCAATATCAAGAAATACAAAAAAATCATTTTTATAATATTGTCAACTCTAAAGATATCTTTTCAATATCAGATATTGTACTATAAAACACAAGTCTGATGGGTGCAGAATCCTTAGGTTGTCAACTCACCACCTTAAAAGCAAATGCCCTGGGTGGTCATGAGGTGGACAAAAGCTGAGTGATACTGGAGATGAGGGCACTTCCGTTTGTGTCCTGCTGACTTGGCTGTGATGTCACCTTTTCAAATAATCTCCTTTGATTGCTCTGAAGAGGAAAAAGAAAAAGAAAAAAGGAATTGCACTTGACTATTTAATAAAGAAGAAAATATTGTTTTCATTATACAATACAAAATTCTAACAAGGAATTCCCTACATTCTGTGCCTTATCAGATACTAAGGCACCTGCAGGGATATTAGGGACAATGTCAGAAAAGCCCATGGTTCTGTCTTACACATGGGAATGACATGCTCATTCTGGGTCCAAGGTCAGTTTTGTGGCATTCAGAACTAAGAGATCAGACTGGAAGGGTGGAGGAAAAGAGTCCTGCAGAGAGCAGCATGAAGGGCACATGAAGGGCACATGAAGGGCAGCAGCCATCCTGGGGAGCCCACAGGCACAGGCAAGAGTGTCCCTGTCTAAGCCTGTACTGAGTCCACCAGGTTTAAATGAATCCCCAGGGGTGTCTTGGTCCTGGAGGACATGGGAATGGAGGGGAGGGGCTGGGAGGAAGGTGGGGGTGGGAACAGGAGGGGGAGGACAGGGGAACCCATGGCTGATGTGTAAAATTAAAACACATAATAATAATAAAATAAATTTAAAAAAAGAGTTTATTCTTTGGTTTGTTATGCTAGTGAACACACTGACAAGCTGTATGTACTAGGCAAATACTCTAGTACTGAGATATACCCCTAGCCCAAGTTTGACTTTTAATTTTTTTCTTTTCAATAAAATATTCTTATTTCATAAATTTTTATGAGTTTTTTTTGAGAATTTCATGCAAAGAGTTTTTGTCATGTTTACATTCCACACCCAACTCTTCCCAGATGCACTCCACTTTTCCTACCAACCTAACTTGTGTCCTTTTTTCATTTTGCTTTTTAACCAATCAAGACAAATTTGTATTGCCCAGTGTCCTTGAAAGTGTGATCTCCCACTGAGGCATGGTTGGCCTATCTGGAGCTTCACTCTTAGAGAAACCCCTCTATCTCCTAGCAGTTAATAGTTGCTGATAACATCATGACTAGGGGTGAAATTTTGTACCCAATTCCCATTCCCATGCAGGATATGTTATTTGTTGCACAAGTTTTGTGCATGCTGCTACAACCACTGTGGTTTCCTATGTGCAGCTGTACTTCTCTGTCCGAAATACGTTGTTTTCTTTCAGGTGTCCACTGCCTCTAGCTCTTCCATGCTTTTTGTTTCCTATTCCGGCCTCATTCCCCAGTCTCAGGAGGAGTGAGGATAGGATATGTGTTCCATTTAGGGAAGAGTCTTCTGCAGTTTCTCATTCTCTGCATCTTAGCCAGTTGTGGGTCTCTGTGTTGATCACCCTCCACTGCAAACAGAAGTTTCTGTGAGGAGAACTGAGAAATGCAATGATCTATGGATACAGTGATACATCTTTAGCAGTTAGTTTAATACTATCTCCAATTAGTAGATTAGTAGTAGTGGGATCCTATGGCCTGGATCCTATGGCCTGTCTAGCCATGGATTCCTGCCCAAGTAATGGTCCAACGTATGGGTTTCATCTTGTGGAATGTTTTAAGTCCAATCACAAAGTGGTTGCTTATTTCTGTGATGCTTAATTTTTAAGTCAAAACTTTTAGTTTTGAAACTAGCATGGTTTCCTTAGTGTGACAACTACGGTTCTGTTGACATTTCTTCATAAAACTGTTGGCCCAAACTCTGAATTCCAGATCTTTGCCTACTAGAGTAATTAGAAAATAGCTCTATAGTGTCTTAAATTTGCAGTGTCACCTACCAGCTCATAGTTTGAATGCTTCTTCCTCTGTTGAAGGTACTAATAGGGAAAGCTGTGAAGTCTTTAGGGGGTAGGACCTGTCTGGTAGGAGCAGACCACTCAGGGCGGGACTCTGATGCTTAGAGTCTGGCCCCTGGTTCTGTGCTCTGCTTTTTGGTCTGGTGTGATATGAACAGTTGCAACTATAAGGTCCTTCAACTATGAGGTTGCTCTGCTAGGCCTGCTCTGCCATGATAGACAGACACCATCCATCCATGTTTGGAACTGAACCAAAACAAATATCCCATCCCTTAAGTGTGCCTGTCAGGCTCATTATCCTCTACATGCTCAGGAGAATCTTCTTTGAGAGGCGTGCTAATGTGGCTAAAGCTTTCTTTTCTTGAGAAACCTTGTTGTCTACCAATATGATCTTGTCTTTAAATTCAGAAGCTTTCTGGGGGCACTTTTTAAAGACACCCCCCCCCAGAAGGAATGTTGTGCCAGATGGAAAACTCCATTTTGTTTTGTTTCATTATTATTTGATAATTGTCAGGGGTTCTTTTACATTAACACCTTGAATACATAACCTTCACAGTTGTTCTTGTTTATTATTGTGAAGTTTTCCAAGCTCAATTTAAGGAAAGTTGAATAACAAAGACACTTAAGATGAAAAGATGTGCTTGTGGAATGAGTTCTAGTCTGTCCTAGCCCTACAGAAAATAAGATGAGTGACCACAGGAATGACATCAGAACTGTTCACCTTATGAAGAAAATATCCCATCTGTGGGCAATAGTGCACAGGTAGCTGTGAGGAGTAAAATGAATACACTGTTGTCACAGTGGCCATTTAAAGAACAGAGGTGTGGCAGCTATTGGAAGACATTGTATTGGAAGATTGAGTTTTTGAATTTTTGAATGTTGAAATTGTGAGTCCTTCTAGTCCCTTGAGCTATGTGAGATAAACAAGTTCTTTAGCACCAAATGTGATTCAAATTTCATGTTTGTGTTGCAGATCTAGAGACAGTGGTATAGAAAACTCTGGGAAATTAAATGGAATAATATGTGCGTGGTCCCTCACTCAAGACAGACGAAGACAGAACTATCATCTGTCCTCTCTACTGGCTTCTTGTCTCTCTAGAAGAAGACTGTCTTAAATACTGTTCTAGTGCTATTAAGAGACACCATGGCCAAGGAAACTTACAGAAGAAAGCATTTAATTTGTGGGCTTGCTTACAGTTTCAAAGGACGAGTGTTATTGACCATCCTGACAGTATTCACTAAGGCAGACATGCATGGTGCTGGAGCAGTAGTTCAGAGCTAACATCTGATCCACAAGCAGGAGAAAGAGAGAGAAACCAGACCTAGCATGGACTTTTGAAAGCAAGTAACACAATTCCTCCAGCAAGGCCACATCTCATAATCCTTCCAAAAATAGCCCACCAACTAAGAAATCAAACATTCAAGTATTTGAGCTCATGAGGAACATTTTTATTCAGATCACTACAAAGAGTCATATAGGAATGATATAATATTGAGGGAGTTTTTACACAGATATACAAGCCTCATATCACATAACCATGTATATATTTGTTACCTACCCAATATTCTGCCACCTTTCCTTGGAGTCACTCTCTACTCTGTCTTCTCTATCATTGCTTTATGTATACTAAAGGTAAACAATTGCAAATCAAGTACTGAAGGGAGATCACTGAAAGTTGGCATATTGCACAGACACGAATGAGTAGGATGTAGTATAGTGAGACAAGAAAGTGGTAAATCAGATGCCTTGGTCTGAAGCATCTGTGCTCCTGTATCTCCTAGGATTATTGTGATACATATGCTTGATGGGAGTTCACGTAAGACCCCAGGATCACAGTGTCCCCTGTTCAATAGAATGCTTCATATTCTATCATGAAACATCATTTTTAAAAGGTATTTCATATTCCAGTTGTTTATTGGGAAGAACATGTCAAGAGGCATGTGTATGTGTGTGTGATTCCTTATGAATCAGATGATGAAACTCAATTGTGTGTAAAGAGACATCTAAAAAGAATATTAAAAGGATATTTCACTTTTATAATATTTCATTATTTTAACTCAAATATTAGTTTCTGTGTCTAGAAGTTTTATGCCTGTAAATTTTAGAAGGCACACTTAAAAGCCAGAATGGCAATGCACTTGCAGAACTTGGCACATCAGAATACTTCCTTTGTGTTTTTAGAAACAATGTGTATTTCTTTATAATTATGATGGTAATGTGAGCTCTTTATTTTAGTGTTCAGAAGTAGGTAAAGAAATAACTAATAGTCATAGAATGTTCAACTAGTATTCTAGCATTGTATTTGAAATTTTTATAAGTGTGTTTATACAATTGATATTCTATTGAGTCTATAATTTTACATTTTATAATTCATGTAATAATAAGCATTCTTTCCAACTAACGATTCTTTGTGGAAATATATTTTAATGGTTGAGAATAAAATTAACCTATTTTCATGAACCATTTAATTTTAATTATAGGGTAAAATATTTTTAGAGATGGAGTCTGGAGCCAAGAATTGTAAAAGTCCAGGGCTTCATCTGGAGAGGTCATTTCAGCTTCAGTATGTGCTTACTCATAAGTACCCTTTAGCGTATGTACTTGTGTTCGTTCCATTTGTTTCTGTGATACTCTTGCTTCTGTTTTAGTATTTTGTTACACATGTTACAGTGAATAAGAAATGTATCACAAAGTATTTTTACACACAACTTTGCCTCCTGATACTGATTTTCATTTATCTTTATGTGATTGCTGCTATACAAATGATGGTGCATACTGGATCATCTTGGAGTGTTGGGTCAATAAGTGTTTATATGAACCTGTGACTCACTGGCTCTGCTGAAACCTTTTAGTCTTTTATTTTGCAATGAAATAAATACTCTGGGTAGTTTAGATCATTGGTACACTGAGACACAAGTGAGAAAGTAAACCTAAATTAAATACCTAAATTAGATAATGTCATAAATTAATTTAATGATTTATAAAGATTTTATTAATTGTTAAATATACATGCTTTTATAATTTTATGTCTACAAAGTATTGCTGACTAATCTTGAGAAATTCATGAATATTGCCTACCCATTAAAGGGATATATTCCCTTGAAAACATTTTTTTTCTAGGAACTAAATGTTTTCCTTCTTCTATTTCTCTTTAACAAAGCTAGAAGAGTGTTACTTCAAATGAAACATAACTTTGAAAGAATTTAAAATATGAATATGCATATAGAGAATGTATCAGGCAGTTTCTGGAATTTAGCATGAATTTTTCAAAATACATTAACAAAATATTCCTATAAAGACTGCAAAGTACATTGGCAATGAAAGTTGCCATGAAGTTCTCTTTCCACTCACTGCCCCCTACACACACCAGCTTACAATCTGTGTTTACTCATGGAAGTTTCCCAAATAAACTGTGGGCTTCTCAATATCAAATAGAGCGATGCTCCATTCTGGCTTAAATCCTGCATAGAGCCAAAATTACACTCTTTATTTATTTACTTATTTACACAGTTCCAAAAGCTGTTCTAAATGACTCACAAGGATGAATTAATTCTGTCCTCCAACAACCTTATTAGGCAGTGTCTCTTCTTAGCCTCATTTCTAGATGTGACAACTGAGCTTGGAAATTTCACTCAGCTTTCCAGGGTCAGGCATTTTGTAGGAGGAATGCAGGCTGTGAGGATCCAGCATCTTTGTCATAAGCTCTTCATAATGGTATCAGAGTAGCTAGGAACATATTGCCACACAGTGTTCCTCCAACAGGACTCAATGCTGTGCCCATTCACAGTTGTGAGCCTACTTGATGGAGATGCTTCAAAGCTCCAGTGTCCTATCTTTTGACCTTGGGAAGTCCCTTCTACCATCTGGGCTTATGCCTTTCTTGCTTGAAGTATGGAAATATCCACCCATTCCACTTCACTTAGTGAAGACGGTTTCAGTAGCTAGTGTCAATAAGCACCCAGCCTCTTGTTCCTGTTTCTGTGGAGCAGGATAGCCATTGATACAGATCCTCTGTATGGACCTAGTGTATGATTTCTAGAGAAGGCTGAATAGGAGTGGTAGGTAGTTCATCTTTGTCTAGGTTTGTAGCTGGAGTTATTTCCAGTCCCACCCGGGCCTGCAGCCACTCAGGCCCAAATAAACACACAGATGTTTATATTATTTAAACTGTTTGGCCTAATAGCTCAGGCTTCTTGCTATCTAGTTCCTATATCTTAAATTAACCCATTTCTATTAATCTATAAGTTGCCATGTGGCACGTGGCTTACCCATACTTTACATCTTACTTCTTATGGTGGTGGCTGGCAGCGTTTCCTGACTCAGCCTTTCACTTCCCAGAATTCTCCTCTCTCCTTGTCCCACCTATACTTCCTGCCTGGCTAATGGCCAATCCACATTTTATTTATCAACCAATCAGAGCAACACATTCACAGCATACAGAACATATCCACAGCAAAGGTTCATGTGTATTTATTAGTGCCCTCTGGCAACTTACTCATGTGTAAATGAGAAGCTGTCAGCCTGAAAGTATGAAGGCTGTGGTCAATAGTGGTAAGAAGAGTTCCAGATGCAAAGCTTCCCACTCACTGCAGAATTCTCTGATGGGTGGAACTTAAGCCCTAAGGAAAAAGAGCAGACTGCTGTCAAAGCAGCAGTAACATCTACTAAACAAAACATTGACTGTATAAATGTCCCACTTTTGACAGCCAAAGCCTCAAGCTTGTGACATGAAAAGCAGAAGACAGTAGCCTGCAAAGACCACCATAGCACTCGGAACTGGCAGTAGCTTTTTGATAAAATTTTATATGCTGGATGTGGTCAGAGATCCAGAATTTAAGGGTATAGATGGTCCTCAACATATTTGACCATTCTCAGGTCATTCTCATTCAACATACCTTCAACATAGATTTCAGAATTCCATTAGAAGAGGACACCAAAAAATCAGAGCCAATCTCTGAGCTTCAGCAGGACACACTCCTCTGAAGCTACTTCCACAAGATTCCTTGGATAACTGAAAAGGTTCCCTAGTTCTCTGCTCCTGAGACTTCTGCTCTATCAGGGAGCTCACTGGAGCCAGCCTCCCATTGATTGCAGGTGGAGGGAATTACTCCTGTCCTAGCTACCAAAAGTCTGAACTTATTTTTACACAACCGCAATGGCTGTAATATAATGGCTCTGGGTTATACTTCTGCTGCTATCAAGGCTGTAAATTTATTTCATTTTAATCCCACAGGATAATCTGTTTTACCCTTAAAGATTATCAATCCTGAATTGACAACAAAGTACCTCTCCAATTTGCACTGTTTGATGTCTACCTACTCCATTCTTGAAGGAAAGGCAGGCAAGAACTCAGTTTGGTGCTCTCAAATGGATCATGTTATTTTAACAATGTGTATCTGAAGTCAAGGCAGCAGATGGGATGACAGGACCCTGGACTCAGGTCTCAGGGGAAACTCACAAGGGTTATCTGTGTCCCTCTAAGAAGTCCTTGTAATCTTAAGCCATCTGTCCTTATCACATAGACTCAAGCTATAAAACATATATTATGGTCAGCCTTACCATACGAAATTTACTTAAATGTCCATTTTCCTCTAATGGTGCTTTGTAAGTAAATGATGATCAGTCATAAGAATTGGACATACCATATTTTCTTTCTTTAATAAAGCTAATTACTTTTTTCAGCTTGAAGTAATATGTTAGTTAGTGCTAGATACCATATTCAGTGCTTGAAATTGATCTACCAATACAATGTAGTAGGCTATGGTCTTTGCTTTTGCTTGAACACCAGAATTTTATGGTAAGACCCTATTGCTGAAAACACCACATACATTGGTCATGTGTTATGGAGCAATAAGGTTGTTATTCTTCCTCCCTCCTGGCTAGATTTCAAAGCAGTGGAAATTACTGTTCAGGCATCTGAGAAAAAAAGATCATCAACAGACTTACCCATCTGTGAACCCTGGACATACAGTAATGACCACTGAAGCAAGATACATCCATGGGTGCAAATAATGGCAGGAATATTATAAGGCCAATCAACTGCTTTCTTGCTGGATATAGGTTATGCTCCACAAAGGAAAAAATGTGCCTGATTCTATAACTTCTGACTAAGAAACCGTGATTAGGGAGCTCACAGGCTCTGGGCACAATTGCCTACTAGTATTCTACTAAATGACATAGCATCAAACTGCCTTCTAAATAGGATTCGTGACAATGGATTAGTGCTTCCCTCAGAACTCATCAAAGAAGATTCTTTGTGCAGTGGACATTGGTTGGTGAAGAATCATAACTCACAAAAGTACCAAGGATATGTATTACTGGAGGGCTCATCCACAAATGGG
The DNA here is from genome assembly GCF_903995425.1 of Onychomys torridus. Taxonomy (NCBI): domain Eukaryota; kingdom Metazoa; phylum Chordata; class Mammalia; order Rodentia; family Cricetidae; genus Onychomys; species Onychomys torridus. Next base: position 20,488,500 of record NC_050452.1, on the reverse strand, counting down.
ACATCAATATCAACCTCCCCAAAGCCCAGGGAGCATCATAAAAGGGAGGAAGACTGGAGTGAACCTTCATCTTCCAAACATGACCAGACAACTGCATGATGAGCTCACAGCAGCTATGGTGCCCTTCACAAGACCTGCATAAGACCAAGCCAATAACATTTTATCAGTGAGGGGAAATGAGTTTTTAAGTTTCCACCCTAAATGAGGATCTATGGGCGAATGATGGCTTCTGTAGGATGGAAAGTCAGTTTTCTTACAGACCAAGCTCCTGTCATTGGCCCTACACCCAGGGCTATATTGACAACACAAATTGGAGTCAATGGGTTATTAAAGATTCTCCACTGAGGCTTACTTCAACTTGGAAAATGATGTTTTTACATAATAGACAAAAAAAGTCCTTAAGTTGCTTCTGTATTCCTTTTCATCTTCTCCCAGCCACATTTTAATCATTGTAGGCCTTGAAGCAACAAATGTAGAAATGTGCTTCCCAGGCTAGTCTCCAGGGCAACCTCTGACTTCCTCTAACTCAGCACTCTGCCTTCACGACTTGCGTTTTCACCTTAGCTCTTTTATCGACTATGTGCTGATTTCTGGAGTTGCTGATTTGTTTTTAAAGTTTAGCCAATGTCTCTGTCAATGTAAACAATTGACAGCAACTGTACAATGGACTTCAAGTTAAACCTTCCATATTATGTCTTTGAGAATCCAAATACCCCGGGAATTTAAAGTAGTTACTAACATTCTCTAGGTCTGTACAAATCGCCTTATAACACCATCAGTGTAAATCAAAAATAACAGATGTGTAATACTGCCTTTATTTTTTTGGGGGGACTCAGGTTTGGTGATGGTTATACAGTCAAAGTTTGGCTCCACAAAGAAGGAAGTCAACCTAGTGCCATTTCTGACTGCTTGAAGCTCCATTTCCCAGGAATCCAGTTTAAGGTATGTTATGTGACTTCCCCAGAGAATTCAAGAACAGATGTCTATTCATCCAAGATAAGGCATTGATGACAAGCTAGAGAAGGATAACCCTTAGGACTAGTTCAGTGAACCAGTGAGTTTATTGGGGTTACTTACAGGAGTGTGGACTTCTCAAGTGCAGTGGTATCACTGAATAACCAGCTCCAGGATGAGTGACTACTCACCTGAACTGCACCCCAGGTATTCTCTTCACCGCTTGATGGCAGCTCTAGTGGAGAGAGTCCCATCCCTCCTGTTATTATTTTCTGCCTTAGTAACTTTGGGGAAGGCCTTTGTGAATTTTGTGATTTTTTTTTTACCCTGGGCCTTGTGAGTTTCCTAGGTTTCTTTTCTTATGAGTTTACCCTCCCTCCAGGAGGGGATGTTTCAAGTGGTTTGAAGCTGCTATATGTGGAGGTAATCCTAATAACCTGTGTTACTGTTTTTAGCCAAAAGCATATTATACATTATTAGTCATTTTTCTGTTTTATTTTGTACTGCCAAAAGACAGAACCTATGGTCTTTTTTTGCCCCTTTGTGAATTATTGGTCATGTTTCAACTGAAATGAACCTGGATGGTGGACATTGCTCAATCACTCTGATGGCTACTTTTTTAACAGCCCAGAGAAGACTGTGCTCACACATGCTCTCCCCTCTTAACCTGCTCACAGCTCCATTGGCTAGCTTGTTTCATTTTTTGTCAGATTGCAGAAATCAGTTTCTTCTATGTATTTGCTACAGGGTTTATAATTTTCACATTCTATAAGCTTGGAAATTTCCACATTTTTTAAATGAAAAGAACCATATGCTTGGAACTATAATCATTGACATTGATGTGACCAAGTATGGTGTATGGGCTAGGAAGGAATATCTTCAATAGATGATATCCTTCAGGCACACAGAATGGCAGGCTCCAACCCACTGAGTATGAATTGACATCTTGACAAGGTAATTAGGTTGTTCGTCTACACATTGAAGTTTTGAAAGCACTTAGGACAGTTCTTTTCTTTTCTGTCTTTCTTATTTGTTTATTGTTTGCATGTTTTGCATAATCATGCTATATAGCCTGACTAGTCTGAAGCTGACTCTCCAGCTAAAGTTAGACCTGCATGTGGACCAGACCTCATCCCTCAGCCTCCCAAGCATGGGCTTACAGGTGTGGGCCCACTACACTTGCTTAGAATTATTTTTTTGAGGTTCATTTATTTCTATTTCATGTGTATTGGTATTTTGCCTGTGTCAGTGTCTGTGTGCCAGATGCATGCAGTCCTCCTGTTTCCAGAGTTCCTCTGGAACTGGAGATACAGAATGTTGTAACCTTCCATGTGGGTCCTGGGAATTGAACTCAGGTCCTCTAGAAGAGCATCTCTCCAGCCTAGTTTGCAAATTTTTAGACAACCATTATTCTTATGTATCATAACTTCTAACAAGCAATAGGCATTAAGTAGCCATTCTTTTATTCATTTTAACAAATAACCTGTGAGACACTATCATTTGTGTTCCAGTACCATTCTAAAAGACATGGTAAAAAAAAAAAAAAAGTCCTTATCTCTATGGGAAAGCATGAACAAGAATCAGAGTGAGTAAATTTCTTGCCAAAAGTTGCTCAGCAAATGCAGAAGAAAACTGGGATCCAAGAATCCCATGATGCTTGTGAAGTTCAGGGAACCCTCAGGTATTTCCATTAAGCTGTGTTCACTGCTTCTTTCTGGAGCATCTGTAGGTGGCTTCTGGCCATTTAAGCCTATCCTAGTGCTTATGACATGGTGGGACAGAGTGGGGCCGGGCATAATCTCAATCCAAGTGAATGCTACTTCTCTAATGTGCCTCAGGGTGAACAGTCAGCAATAAGTGTTCATCAGTGACTCCCATCATCAACCTATACACATCACCAGTAGTTAATATGTGTGGCTCTAAAAACACATTTGAATTCATTTACAATGAAATATAGTGTAATTAAGTTTGTTCAATGATATCTATTCTTGACTCCTCCTATTTTTTGACTTGTAGGGGCAGCGCCTTAATTTGCTAGAATATCATGTACAAAAAAGTTGGGAGTGTCTAGCTGACTTGTTCAAAGTTCTAGAGAACAACAAGAGTGTCCTGAATATCAAGCATTACTCCATCAGCCAGACCACTCTGGAGCAGGTATGCCACCTCGAATAATACAACATGTTGTTCTTGTGTATAATGATCAAACCTTATCCAGCAAACTTTAAAAATAGTTAGATTGCTTCTTCAGCACACCACTTCTTTTAATTAACTGTACTCGGTTTTCCAAATGCCTAGTGAAGATGGCAAAAGCTAGAAAGCTTGTCTATCAGATATGCTTCTTTCAATACACAGAGCTTTCATTTGTTCATGGAAGCATGGGACAGTCCCTTCTGTTAAACTTCCTTTTTCTAACTTTTTCAATCCCAAATGACAGATTTGGTTCTGCAGTAGAACAATAGCTAAATCTGAAGAAAATAAGGGCTTGTTTTCCTAAGAGCACCAGGAATGTAAAGTTATTGAAACTACAAGGTATTGATACTTTCCAGGTGAATTAGTCTTTATTCCTGGAGCTGACTGCTCAATGGATTGGGTAGTAAAAAGGCATGATGTCTTCCTTTTCATTTTATTTGTAATTAAAATATAATTACATCATTCCTGTCTACTTCTTTTTCTTCCTCCAAGCCCTCCCATGTACCTCTTCCTGCTTTCTCTCAAATGCATTAATATTATTACGTGTGCCTGTGTATAAATGTATAAGTTCATTCTGCTGAGTCCATTTAGTTTTGTTTGCATGTGAATGGTTTTAGAGCTGAATACTTGATAGCCAATATCCACCAATTATGGATCTCCCTTCTGGGTAAGACTGATTCTCCTTCTCTTAATAGGAATTAATTACCTGTAGTTCTTTATCTAGGGGTGGGGCCTTGCAAGATATTACCCATCTATGTTGGCATGTCAGCTGGGGTAATCACTTTTCAGGCCTTGTTTAGGCTGCCACATTGTTGAGATTTCATGAATGTAACTTTCCTTCCATATCTAGAATACATAGTCTCACAGCAGAGTTCTTGGTTCTCTTGGTTTTTTGTTATTTTTTTGGATGATTGGACAGTATCTGAGACAATGTTTTCTTTTATAATAATCAATACCAAAGGTCCAATGTTCTTATGAACTATTATTGGTGGAATTATTAAGGCCACTCCACGTAGTTAAAAGGGAAGTTTATTTTGTGGGGTAACTTACAAATGAAGGGGTAGGTCGCAGAGTCTGGCAAGGTAGAGGGTAGTCCGGCGGCGGCGTTCTCTGGAGAACTCTGCTCGGTCCACCTCTCGCGTCCGGCGTCCCGGAACCAAGAGAGTGAGTTCTTCCCGATCCTTCGTCTTCTGCTTCCTCCTCTGCCCCGCCTTGTGGGTGTGACCATTACCGAAGCCTCAGTGGGGGTTGGAACTTCCAGGCCAATGCTGGGATGCCTATCCACTACATCTCCCCCTTTTGTCTAAATAAGAAAGTTCTAACCTAATACAAGACTATATACAAAGAGATGGTTATCAAATATTGTCCAGGAGTAATGAGGGATAATGACCTAGATAAGTTGGAATTACAATAAGTACAAACAATATCAAGCAAAAAACACATAGTAAAATCCAGGGAAGTCTAGGGCATGGATAGGTGGCGTGTTACAAAGATCATTCCAAAAGGTGTCCTATCCTAAAGAACCTGAGTCTAATACCTAATATATCCTATCTAAGATATTATATATGTATATATACTAAGTTGTAACTATAACTGCTAATCTCCAACCTCATCAAAGACCTGAGAAGGAATATAATAATATCTGAGAAATGAGAGAAGGACGCAAGCAACTTTCGGGAGTCTTGCAAGAGTAGACAGAGACAGCTAGCAGCCTGGACAGTCACCTAATGTTTCTCAGTATCGTTGGTGCATTCAAATTGGCTACAGGCCTAGAGTATCTGACAGACCATTTTCAGAAGCAGGAATTCTGAAAGACCATCTTACCCTGTCTTGGCAAAGTATAGTGGTCGCTTTCCTTGTGTCCCATTTGTCCAGAAAGGACAGCATTTGTACTGTCAGCAGTTGAGGCGAGGGCAGTTCTTTGCCCAGTAGGCCATTTTGTGCCAAGAAGACAAACTTCCAAATGGAAATGTCTTAGAAGCCCAACATTCTCTCGGGATCAAATTGGTGCTGCCAGGAGCAGTTATGTCTCATGTCAACAGAATTCTAAGTTATTTAAATGACATGTTCTCTAGGTCCATGAAGTGTTTGAAGATTACCTGTCCATCTGACCTATGTATTTATAAATCTGGATAACCTAACTAACATAATTATAGAGATGACAAGCATAGGTGACAATAACTATGTAAGTCTTATCTACCTAAACAACCTAAGGACTAAGCTTCCTATAAATAAGGCAAACAGTCTGTGAGCAGATGTATAGTAAAAGGACAATGACTTTAAATTGTGACAATACACAAAATAACTTTAACAGAGGTAGGAATGTATAGTGCAATATGCGATATGATAATAATCCTAAATATATATCAGTATACAGAATATCTTAAACAGAAGTAGAACATACATACAGTATGACAGATATAAATTCACATTTGTATCAATATACAAATATTTCATATGAGAGTAAAAATATGTGTACAATATAACAAACATCGTTCTGTATTTGTATCAATATACAAATTATCTTAAATAGGAATGTAAAAAGTTTATAATTTTATCAACATATAAGAATTCATAACAGTGCAAAGGCTGCTATATTACTAAATTTGTTTACTAATGTATATGACAGTCTACCATAATATCTTATACCTATTCATTCCATTTCTTCTTTTCCCATTTTTTTTTTTTTTGAGACATATTTTCTTTCCTTAAGGAGAGTACTGAGTTTAACTACAAACTATAACTGTTTTCATTAATTCTTTCAGGTTTTTGTTAATTTTGCCACCGAACAGCTGCAAATTCCACATGTTCCTGTTGATCCACCATCCACTGATGGTCACCATCTGTACCATTCACGTATCTAGGCAGGAGGAGTAAGCCTGTCCTTCATGACAGTTCATCAAAGACCAGACACAGGCACAGCTGAGGATTGGGAAGAAATGCTCAGGCAGTCATGCATTCTCTTGTTCAATTTCTAATTCAAAACTCTTTCTTTATTAGTAAACAACAAACTGCAAGATCATTCTCCAATGTAGACTCCTAGAGATTTTTTTCCTCTGATTGTCAAGCCAGGTGGGTGACAGCTTCTCTGTGTCGAACACAGTGAGAAGAAGTTCAGGAGTCAAGAGAGTCATGCTAGACCACCCAAGCCACACACTATATCTTTCTTTTAAATAGACTCAGTCCCAAACTCATTTGTATAGGAAACAGTTATCAGGAATCATGTTTTATCTTTTTACAGTTTTAAATAAACACTTGGCAATTTAAACACAAACTTTTTTCAAAAACTAAATGACAATATGGTGTGACATGAAGAAACTGCAATATGCTTCTCTACTTTATATCAAACCACCAGCAAAACTGAAGACATTTTTCATTTATAACATTCTTAGTAGAATCTCCCACACTAATTTGTATGGTTGTAGAAGGAAATACATGTAGATTGTGTGGTTGATTTGGATGACTAATTGTCTTAAAATTCTAAGCCTGTTGATTTGAAATAGGGAGGGTTCCGTGTTGACAGCATTAGCTTCACCTGGAACTTGGTTGAAACTTCATGTTCTCAGGCCTCATCTCTGAGAGAGAGAATCTCAAATCCCTGGGCTGTGGTCAAACACTCTGGTTTAAACATGCACAATTCAAGTTGGCAGCCAGTGGCCCCAGGCGAAATTTAGTTCTAGAAGGATCATACACAGCTCATAGTAACAGAACATGGAGCTTTCAGTATTTATCAAAAGTTCTCTAAAAAATGTCACTCTCAGAATTGCTGCCCTCAAAGATAGGGCTCCCTTAGGCTCTATTGAAATAATAAATAACATCTTACAGTTAATAAAATGTGTAAAATCAATGTGTCTACTACTGAATGTATTTCCACTCAGATACTGTTGAACGTTTTCTAACATTTTTCTAAACCTCAATGATGAACCACATTAATTTCATTGCAGAATTTGGCTTTACCCAACATTAGCATTGGATGATAATAGCTGTGCTATACAGAATGTACTTCATTGTGCCATTTCTTTTCTATACCAGGACTTCATTAAACCTGTATTTTTCTGGATGTAATTTATATCTGAGATATTTTAATAGTAAGGATTGATCCCATCATGGGAAGCTTTGATGTCATTGGTTTTGATTTTCAAGTATCAATCTCATAAATGATGCTTTTTGGTAAAGAAATTACAATTTAGGACTTTATGATTTTCCTTTCCTCTATTCTGACATATTCCATTGTGAAAATGAAAGACATAGCCTTTTCTGTTGTTGAATCAATAAATACCAATTTGTGAAACATGAATATATTTATACTGTAGTGAATAAATGAGATGTGCCATAATTTAACCTGGGTCTTGAAAGTCATTGTGTCTGTGCCAATGAATTCCTTGCATCTTTATTTGTGTCTTTGGGGATCCAATTTAATTTGGGTAAGGAGGAAATGGAACAACTCCACATCTTTTACAGTTTGAAAGGTTAAAATTTAATTGAGTTTTGCTCTGCAATGTCCTCCTCTTAGGGGTTCTTTTCTGTCTTTGAACTGCTGTCATTCTTGAAGTTTATGCTTCAAGGTATGCCTTTGAACAATGAGCAGGAAGAAAAGGAAACCCAACATGCTACAGTGGCACATCCCAGAAGACTGGACACAAAGGTCACCTCTTATGCTAATGTTGAAAATGCCATTGCCTTTAGAAGTCTTGGCAGTTATTTTATGCCTTTGCAGTTAAACACTTGTCTTAAGACTTTTGAGCTGAAGGTCACACAACTGAGACTTTTAAACAAACTGTCTGTCTGGTAGTCATCCCGAGGAGATACTTTACAGGGCAGAGATAACACCGGTATTCCAGTTCCAGTAAGGGAGCAGTTCCTGTATGCTTTAGCTTCCCTCATACATGCTTCATTAAAATGCACGTAAAATAATTGAATGCATTCAGTGAGATGCACATTAGTACTTGGTAGCTTAAGGGTATAGTTTGGTTTATTCAATATTATTTGCCCACCCAAACCAGGGAGAGGGATACTTCATATTTTCAAGCTGATTTGACCATGTATCTCTTTCAGTATAAGTTAGTTTTATAGTAGAAAAATTCAGAGACCCTTAATACATTCACAAGTTTACACAGTCATATGCAGTTTTGTTCCTTTAAATAATATTTGGCAGACCAAAACAAAACAATCAAGCAAAAACAAAGCAAAACAATACAATAAAACCTCTGTACATAAGCAGATGGAAGCATGGCAAACATGAGGCCAGCAGAATGATAGATGAAAGAGCCATGGCTCTGTCTTTGAGTATGCAAACAGATGAAGATGACAAGGTGAGGTTACAGGATGAGTGTTGTCTGCTGTGGGCCACAGAGTGATCCAGTCTGGGAGTCTGGGCACAGACTGTTCTTCTCAATAGGCCTTTGAGATGGGGAATGGGGAAGATGGCTTTTAAAGTTAAAAGTGTATGAGTGCATACCAACAATATTTAATGGGCAATGCATGCTTGCCTATGGCTTTGGGAGACATATCTTAAGAACTTCATTACAGTCCAAAATGGCTGCTAGATTGTTCCTCATTTCAGTATTAGAGGGACAGGGGAGAAAAGGACTATGGGAGGAAAGAGAAATGGAGAAGAGAACAGGTAAAAGGGCAGGAGGACAGGAGACAGAGAGATTAGACAAGGGGAAAGCTGTCAGTCTAACCAATTTACATTGTCCAGAAATATTCATGTGGCCATAACTAGCTACAAGAATATTTGGACAGGGCAGTTGTTAGCCAGGCTTCTGACCACCCTAGGGTGAAATGAGGTTCTAATTCTGCATAAGGAAAAACTAATGGATACTATATAAATAACCAACAATGTCTTCTATAGGAACACAGACAGAGGCCTCATGGTAATTTTATATGGGAACAGAATAAACTGGATTTGAACTTGTTGAGTAACATAAATTATGTTACTGTCTGGGTTATATGAATATTTTCAGGATTACAGCTGTGTGTTCAGATCTATAGAGCAGAAGCTACGTTTGTTTGTAGGCATTATTGTTAAATTTAGTGCAGTAGATTAGGAGAATATTTTATGGAAATAGAGATTTCCATTTGGACTAAATAAATAGTCCTGCTATTTTCTCACAGTGAGAATTCCTGTGAAGGTCTCTCATGGATAGATGACTCTTGTTGGGAAGCGCTTCCAGAGGCTGAAAGCAGAAGCATTTTCCTCAACCATTTGCTCTTGTGTGCTTTCACAAAAGACAGCTAGCATAGCCATGTTTCCTGTGGCTCTACTTGAAGTATCCAGGCAGTATCAGCCTGGCTGTCTATCAGTTGTTCAATGGAAAAAGAAAATATGGTATATCTGCAAAATGGAATTTTATTTTCTATAAGGAAAAAAATAAAACAATGATATTGTAAGAAAATGTGTGAAATTTGAGATCATCATATTGAATAGAAATAAATCAGTTTCAAGAAGACAGTGGCCAGGTTTTCTCTCTCACTTGTGATCCTAGGTTTATATACATACATAAATATCATAAATATATACAAATACACATATACACACATATATACAAATTCACACATGTAAATATATACATATATACACATGCATACACACATATATAAACATATGTAAATATATACATATTTGTATGTATACACACATACCTGAAAGCAGAAAGCAGAGAAAAGAAAGAGACTAGAAGGGGTGGAGGTGAAGTAGGAGAAAAGGGGAAGCATGGGAAGTAAAATGGCTATTGTGCATGACATACTTGAAAGGAACAGGCTTTTTGAACTATGTGCAATGTGTGTATTCCTAAGAGATGTATTCCACTATTTTATAAGCGGGCTTGACTGGCTTTCTTTTTTACATATAAAACTGCTTTGAGGATAATGAGATCCACTGAGCTCAATCTAAAAAACCTGGCAAAATCAATTGTTTAGATCATATGTCTAGAAACCTCAACAGTAAATCCTTTTCTACAATGGCATGATCTGTGTCCTCCCTTCTCCAGAAGCTAGAGTCACAGATGTTCTGCCTTGTGATCTCTAGTCCCTCACTTCCCATTTCATTCTTCAGCTGCTCTACTCTGGATGCACCTCTCTTTGTCCCTCCAGCATTGACCAAACAACCCCATTTTCCTAAGTCCAATTCTCTGTTGTATTTTTCATCTTTGGAATCCATGGTTCTATACTTTTCTGGCTTGTTTGCACTCTTGCATTTCATTTTTAGGCAGCTGTTCTTTCCATGCAATGAACTGGTTATACTTTACAAGCTTAGCTCTTAAAGCTTTGTTTCTGTATTTTTTTTTTTTTTTATCTACTACTGATCATCTTTGAAGTCTGCCTCACCAATCGCCACCAAGGAACCAATGCCTCATGGTTCATTTTCCCCATAGCAGCCCTCTTGATTGAGCTGCAGGGAAGCCTCAGCACCCATCTGGTTCTCCATTCATGTCTCATCAAACCCATTCATAAGAACATTCCAGGCAGGGGGATCGGGATCTGTCCCTGGTGCATGGGCAGGATTTTGGGAATCCGGTGCCTGTGTATGTTGCCTTGCACAGCCTTGGTGCAGTGGGAAGGGGCTTAGTCCTGCTTCAGGTCAGTGTGCAGTGCAGGCCTCTGCTGACTCCCCATGGGAGACCTTGATTTGGGAGATGTGGGGATGTGGGGTGGCTTTGGGAGAGAGGGCTGGGGGGTGGGAGGAGAGAGGAGATGAGATCTGTGAGTGGTATGTAGAGTGAATAGAATAATTCTTTTTTTTTTTTGACATTTCTGTGCAAATTTTTATTTTTGAAAGGTGATTTACATTGAAAATATTCACATTTTCTCTTTAAAATTTTTTATCAGTAAATTTTGTTCCTTCACAATTTTATGCATGTACAGTATGTATTTTTCCTCTCCCCCAGCTAGTCTTCTCTTTCCCTCACTCTCCTCTAGCCATGCTCCCTACATGTATCTTCCTTACTTCCTGCTGTTGCTGATAGTTTTGGCTTTTTTATAATTCGTATAGTAGGAATTCTTTCAGAATGTAGGTTTTTCATTAAGCAGTGTGCATTTAAAGTCTTCCATAGCTCACTTGTTAATTTCTTTTTGTCTTTGGATAATATTTTGTTGTATAGGACATACAGCAACTGGATTATTCACCCACCTGTTGAAGCACATTTGGGCCTCTCCTGGAACTCACTTGGTAACCCAGGCTGGCATCGAACTCACAGAGATCTGTCTGGCTCTGCCTCCAGAGTGCTGGGATTAAAGGCGTGCGCCACCACCACATGGCATTTAACAATATTTTAATAACCCAGCAATCACCCATTTCCTTAGCTATTCACTCAAGCAAGTTCAAACATATTCACATAAAACCCTGCACACAAATGTTCACAGCAGCTTTATTGATTGTTGATAGAATATTTCTTAAGAAAAATGAAAAAAAAACTAATAAAAAACAATTAAAGAAAAATCAATAAAAAAATCATTCCAGGAGACATAGCCCCCCTACCTTCTGGTGACAGGAGCTGTTCTTACAGGGCTCCTTAACATCTGCTGCTTCCTCCATGTCTCAGAATCCATTCTGTGTAGAGTCTTGGAGATTTTCTGTGGCACATCTTGCTCATTGTCCTTTTCCTCTCTTCTTTTACAATCATAGCAAAAGCTTCCATTTTTTCTCTCTGGCACTGTGGCTCTGCTTCTTCCTCAGGATTGTTGTTGCCTTGGTCCATGAAGAGCGGTTGGAGCAGGAGTTGGGGAACAGGGCTCAGAGGGCTGCTGGTACAATGGAGATAGCACGCACTCTGGGAGACAGACTTCAGATCAGCTTTATTCCAGAGTGTAAGGAACTCATAGGATTGGGGAGCCTGGGGACAAGCCCTAATTTGCATTAAGTAGCACGTGCTTATCACAAGGCTTCCCATGTGGCAGGAGGGTCCTACAGCAGGGCTCCTCACACAAGTCTTCCAGCAGGAATCTGTGCCAAGGGTCAAGTTAAAGATAAGCATATGGCTTAGAGACAGCTTTCAGATAAGGTCAGTCCTCAGGGCCCAGGGACATTCTCCAGATAAGGGCAAATAGAGAGCAGGACATTTCACTGGGGAGGGAGGGAGGGAATCTCCATGTTTATGAGCTTTTGGAAAAAGCTGCCAGTACATGATAGACTGTAGCCTCTGACCAGCCAGCAAGGCCTTCCAACATGGCACTGTAGCTTTTCCACAGCACTAGCACCTTAGCTGCTTTCTCTTCATCAGATTCTACCTCTCTTGTTTCTAATGGGGTGATGTACCTCCTTTCTTCTTCAGCCGTGAACACCAGATTTCTTCTCTTGATGAAACCTCAATGACTTACCAACGTTTTAGGAACAGAGAAATGATTTTTTAACCATGGCTTGAAGTCTGTGATATCTTTCTTCTCTTCAGCTCTTTGAGCTCCACTACTGTGCTTAGATATATCTAGATGCAGAATGTGTATGCACCTGTGTCTCCCTGTGCTGTGCCCTCTCCCCCCCCCATCAATATAATTAACTTCTCACTATTGTTTAGCTCGAATGTCCCTGAAAGCTCCATTTGTTGCAGGCTTAGGTCCCAATTGATGGTATTAGGAAGTCATGGAAACACTGAAAGTGGGATGTACTGGGATGTCTTCAGGTTATCATGGCTGTGCTCCAGAAGGGTGTTGAGAAACTCCAGACTCCTCTGCTCACTTGATTTCTCCTGCTTCCCAGCTATGAGATGAGCAATTTTTTTCTACTAACTGCTTCTACCATGGTGTGATAACACAGGCCCAAAGCAACAGATCATCCAATTATGAATGAAAGATCTGAACATGTAAACCAGTCTGATCTTTTTCTCCTTATCAGCACTTGTTATAATAGAGGAAAGCTGTCCAACTCACTTCTCAAGTTCATATGTCAGTCTAAGGAATACTCTTCTGGAGCACTTTCTTTAACGCTGTTCATGGTTCTTTCTACAACTAAATCCTATTTCATTCTGTGTATGATTGTAAAGACCATAATACTATGGGAACTTTATAATAATATAGGAGTTTTTAACTTTAAAAATGTTTGTAAAATGTTTTTATAATTGTTTTTTAAAATTTTCATATACTCTACTCAGTTGTAAGCTTTATCTGACTAATGACAATGCTCTCTCTCTCTCTCTCTCTCTCTCTCTCTCTCTCTCTCTCTCTGTGTGTGTGTGTGTGTGTGTGTGTGTGTGTGTGTCCATCCATTTATGTGTAAGTATATTTCAGTGTATTTTCCCTTCTCAATTTTATTTCCAGTACCAGCACTGAATAAGTGATTACCAGAAATTCGTTGGAATCAATCAGTGATTGATGAGTGGCTATTGATTTTCTTCTCAGAATAACCCAGGTTTCTCTGATCTTCTGTCATGTCTATCAGGGAGGCTGAGTCAGCAGCATAAAGCACCAGATGAAATGCCCAGAAAAAGCAAGGAAAGCTCAACATAAAAGTTGCCAACTGAACTGATGAGGGGGCCGATTACAGAAAATAGCCATAGTTTAACAGAGGACTTAGTCCTGAATGTGCCCAGAAGAGTGAAAGAATCCATTGCTTGAGTATTTGCAGATAAGTTTCTTTGGCAAAAGATTGGCTTGGAGGTGAGGAATCACCATGGGCAAGGGGTGTGGAATTCAAATGAGGGATAGGTGCTATCCTGCTTGCCCTCAGGAGCAGACACAGAGGGTCTATAACAAGGTAAAGTTAAGGTTTGTAACGTAGGAGATGGTTTGTCTTGCTAACCCTGTGGTGGTACTATGTTCCCCAAAATACTGTGCACCCTAATAAACTTAACTGGGGCCAGAAAACAGAACAGCTACTAGATACAGAGGCTAGAAAATGGTAGCACTCACACCTTTAATCCTAGCATTCCAGAGGATCTCTGTGTGTTCAAGGATACAGCCAAGCATGGTGACTCATTCCTTTAATCCCAGAAAGTGAGCCTTTAATCCCAGGGAGTGATGGCAGAAAGCAGAAAGGTATATAAGGCATGAAGACCAGAAACTAGAAGCTTTTAGCTGGTTAATCATTCAGGCTTTCGAGAATCTGTTCAGCTGAGATTCATTTGGATAAGGACTCAGAGGCTTCCAGTCTGAGGAAACAGGATCAGCTGAGTAACTGGCAAGGCGAGGTAGCTGTGGCTTGTTATGCTTCTCTGACCTTCCAGCATTCACCCCAATAACTGGCCTCAGGTTTGATTTTATTAATTAGAACATTTAAGATTCATGCAACACAACCTCTTCATTGTCTCTTGCTTTCTCTGCAGACTTGGATCCCTGATTGAACTTTTATGTATCAGCATTGCCTCTTCTGTTGCCCTCCATGCTGTACCAGACTGGCTTCCTTCAATCCAACTACATCACAACAGGCTCCTGTGTCAATCACTGTTGAACTGATTGCATATCTGCTAGCTGCTTGCAAAGCAGCCTCAGCTCTACTGCCCTGCACCATCTCCTTACAGGCCAGCAAGCTATGGTCCCATATGATTTGATGTAGCACTGTGTGTTTTCTAGGTCTTTGAACAATCTTCTTTTGCATTCTAGTAGTTTTTATAGGAAAAAAAGTGAAGTTTCCTCTCTTACTTCTTTGACCCATTCCCTGTCACAAATAGAGAGGTGTCCTTTTTTTTCAATCCTTATATATGCTTTTATTGTGAAAGACATGATAGTTCTCAGACTTCTTTATATATGATAGACAGAAATAATTCCAGAATCACATGCATCATTGTGTTCCCAGAGCACAGTACTGAATTCAGTGTTAATGTTCAGGGAACAAATGAGAACACTGTTGGGGGTATGGGACAGGAACTCCAGCAATCTTAGACACAGCATAATCTTTTAGGACAAAACTAATATCTAATTTATTCAGAGAAAGCATCTCCTTCATTTCTCATCAGGGTCTGCCAGTTCTCAACAGTCCCACTCCCAACATTTGTGGCAGGTGCTGATTGATGGTCAGTGTGAGTGGCTCCAGCCTGGGCTCTGGAGAAGCACCCTGATTGTGAAGAGCTCAGTGTGAAGTCCACAGGCACCTGGAGATTGGAACCCCATCCTTCAGCATTAGAAAGGCCACTTGAGTTATTAGCCTTCTACTTGTCTTGAAAACTGCTCATTTTGTGCTTCCAGAGAGAAACATTGTAGATGTGTGAAAAGTGTGCATATTTGCTGCAGTTTATTCAAAACAAAACTACTGTTTATTTACTATCCATAAGGATACAAAAAATGCCAATAGTCCATGTCCCAGGAGCCCAGGGGTGGTTAATGGGATCATTAGGACTTGTTCTCCTCACACCCACTCAATTCCCACATCCCTCAAGCAAGTCAGTAACAAGATTGTAATAGAATCTTGACAGCTCTGGAGAGGAAACAGTTTCCCATCAGAAGCAAACTAAAAACATCATTATGACTGGCATGATACTGAATATGTGTTCTCTGTGTGACTTCAGGAGAAAGCAACTGCTATACATTTGCAAGATGATATTCACAAAATACTCAGGTTTGTGAGAAAGTGGGACTGAAAACCATATCTGGGCCATTGTGAGGTCCTCTTCCCAGTCCATCTCAATTCCTATGGGACTCAACACAGACCCCAGACCTGCTTTCTTTTGGGGACACTGCAGTTACCAGACTTATCTGGGACCCACATAGGCAACTGGAACTACTCATCCTATATTCTACTTTCTCCAGAGTTCAGAAGTTTTCCTTGAGAGACAATATAGTGCCATCAACTTTGTATGGTCACTCAGGGCTCTGGGAGGGAGGTCATCAGAGGAGAGAAAAGACAGGTGAACTCCAGCAATGTGCAGGAAGAGTCCTGTGTCAGAGATCTCTTCACCTTACAGCCCAGCTGACCACTGGCTCATGTCTATGGTGGATGAGACCCTGCACAAGCATGGGATTATGACAACCAAAGGGGCGGGCAGAACCTAGTTCAGAGAGACATGACTATTACAACCAATGTTATTTCTGGTTACTGTAAAGTGAAAGAGAAAAGCAGATCTCCAAGACTCTCTGGTAGTTGGGTGATATAAATATTCTATTTGTCAACTGTTAAGAAAGAGGGGCACCTCTGCCCTGCTAGACTTTCTCTTTTTTGACTTGAGTCCTGCTGCAGATTTCATTAACAGCCATGCAAAACCTTGTTCCACAGCTGTACACTGCAGTTGGCCATCATTAAAGTGCTATGTTCCCATTTCTAACTACCCACCTTGATTGTCTTCTTGAATGACTGCTGGCTGTCATACTCTTCATGTCAAAATCTGCTTTGTGAACTTTCTTATCAAACTTTGATCTCTTCTAGGCTTTATGGTACCTCTGCTAGGTCAAAGGACAATTTAAAGATGTTACAATCACTGTCTATGACATGTGCTCTTCTTAATTTTCATAACCAGCTCATTAAAAAAGTTTATTTTATGTTTATGTGGGGGACAGGTTGCATGCTGTGGAGGTTAGTGGATAACTTTGTGTAACTGACTGTGTCCTTCAAAGGGTTCCAGGGATCAACTCAAGTTGTCAGGCCTGTATGTCAATACAAAAACATGAAGCCACTTAGGCATCTTGCCATCCCATATCTAGACCATTTGGAAGTTCCTTCTTCTTTGTCTGCTAAACAGCTTTCACATTTGCACATCATGTCTAGCTTCACAGTACACATTATGCTCCAAATAGCCCCGATTTCTTATCTCGCTGACACCCATAGCTTCTTGTCTGTGTACTTGGGTAGACAAGCTAGTGACTTTGACTCTGTAAATATATCCCCTAACATAGCAAAAGAGACTTTGAAGACATGATTAAGTTAAGGAGCCTGACATGGAGAGGTATCCCGCTTTATGAAACCATCACTTGGACCTTTATAAAAGAAAACAATGGAGAGAAAACCCAAGGATGCATGCAGAGGTTAAAGGATGGATGCAGGAGTTAGATGATGGATACAGAGGTTAGAGGATGGATGAAGAAGTTAGAGGATTGATGAAGAGGTTAGAGGATGGATGCAGCTGTTAGAGGATGGTTGCAGAGGTTAGAGGATGAATGCTGGGGTTAGATGATGGATGTTGAGATTAGAGGATGGAGGCAGAGGTTAGATAATGGATGCAGAGGTTAGAGGATGGATGAAGAAGTTAGAGAATTGATGAAGAGGTTAGATGATGGATGAAGAGGTTAGAGGATGGATTCAGAGGTTAGAGGATGAATGCTGGGGTTAGAGGATAGATGTTGAGGTTAGATGACAGATGAAGAGGTCAGAGGATGGATAAGGAGATTAGAGGACAGATGAAGAGGTTGGAGGATGGATACAGAAGTTAGTGGATGAATGCAGAGGTTAGAGGATGGATGAAGAGGTTAGGTTATGGATACATAGATTAGATGATGGATACAGATGTTAGAGGATGGATGAAGAGATTAGATGAGAGATACAGAAGTTAGAGGATGGATGCAGAAGTTAGAGAATGGATGCAGAGTTAGAGGATGGATGAAGAGGTTAGAGGATGGAAGAAGAGGTTAGGTGATGGATGAAGAGTTTAGATGATGGATACAGAAGTTAGAGGATAGATGCAGAGGTTAGAGGATAGATGCAGAGGTTAGAGGATGGATGCAGAAGTTAGTGAATGGATGTACCTTTGAAAGGGAGGGGGAAGTAAGGTGTTAAGGAGTGTTAGCATCTTCAGAAGATGAAGAGGACAAGGGAACCTGTGCTTGTCAGAGTTCAAGAAAGGAGTAGAGCTGCAACAATATCTTTATTCTAGCCAAGGAAAACCTTCATTTCAGACTTTTAAGTGGGAGCCTGATGAGTGGTATCTTAACACACAACAGCTGGGATGAGAAACTTTAGCTCAGTTGTTTTACTCTCTTGTTTGTGATAGTCTGTTTAATATTGTTTCTGAGACTCAAATCAGACTGAATTATGTCTCATGGTCCCTTGTATCACCTTCAGACCACTGCAGTGAAGTCTAATTCAGGTGGAAGCTAAATCACAGATACCCTCCCTGCCAGGACCTTAAGTAAGCAGTGTGTGCTTCTTTTGCACTATGACATTTTTGCTGAAGTGGTAAGCCCAGCCTGGTTCCTGAGACCATGCCCTGGCCACTGCTACAGGCTAGGCCATGTTCCCCTGTACCAGTTGCTGTCCCTTCTCTCTCAGGTACAACTTCTCCTCCAGGCCACTGCTCCTGCCCTTGCTGCTCCAGGAACCTGGAGCTCAGCAAAGTGATGAGTGTGAACACATGTACAGAAAAGTTGGGATCAAGTGGGCCATGCTCACTCTGCTGGAGCACCACCCACTAAGCAATAACCCATAACCCCAGTACATTTCTTATGTATAGCACAGGGGACAGGGGTAACTGGTCTCCTAGGACATGTTTATAGGGTGCACTCATTCAGGAGGAGCAAGCTGAAGCTGTTAGTTTTTGCACACACTAGTCAATTATTCCTAAATGTGTGTACTTGCATACACTGTCAGCATTTGCACTTGGAAGGCTTTGCCATCCCTCTGAATCTCAGGGTAAGGCTTTGAACTTCCATTAATCTGGGCCATTGGGGTCTTTGACAAGTCTGTGCTATGTCAAACAATACACGTTCATCCCTGGCTCCCTGGGATCATCACACACCTCCCTCTATACTTGGCACCTTGATCTTCCACCTCCTTGGTGTTGCTGTATTTCTTCCCAGCATAAGACAGTTGCTTACACCCCATCTTGTCCTCAGAAGATGCATCCTACTGCCATCATCACTTCTTTATACTGCTTTCTTCATACCACAGTTTCCTCTTTTTGTCTTTATAATCATCAATGATTGTTTTAGTTCTTATTCTTTAATTTACATCTCTTTTACTACTTGACCTGAGGTGTCTTCCTTCAGAGTTCTGGTAATGGTGCTTTCCTTTCTCCTCCCCCTTTCTCTACATGACCACCAACCATTCTCCCCACTGATTACTCCAGCACAGAGAAGGATTGTGTGGAAGAATGTGTGTACAGAGCCCAACGGTGCCATCTTAAGAAGTCTGCATGTCTGCCTGGCGCCACAAGTACATCTTCAAGTTTATGCCATATTTGGCTGCTCAAATATGGTTCTATATTTATGCTGTTTCTATCCATCTGTAATAATCAGTTAACTTACACCATTGCTTCCTAAGTTTAGGTGATGTATCTCTCATAGAGTTCTCAACATCTGGGTGTCAGGACATTTAGAGTCATTGAAGTCATTGACAGTTGGATAGAGCAGAAGGGTATTAGTGTTAAAAACAAACCAGAAAAAACACTTATTTTTAATCTCATCTCATTTTCTTATTATAGTGTGTGTGTGTGTGTGTGTGTGTGTGTGTGTGTGTGTGTGTGTATCTGCATGTATGTATGTACACCATGTGCATGCCTGGTTGCCCAAGGTAGAGGTCAGAAGAGGTCATCAGATCCCCTGGAACTTGGGTTATAGATGGGTGCTAGGAATTGAAACTGGGTCCTCTCCAAGAACAGCCAGTGCTCTTAACCACTAAGCCATCCCTCCAGCCCCATAGCATTATCAACTTTTAGAATCTGTAGCTGTGTATTCATGATTCTATGCTTTAAACTTTTGTGTCTCAGGAAAATTGATAACAGAAAAATTTAAATAGAATAAAGTGAATTTCTAACCACTTGGGAATAAGAACTGAGTGTCTTTAATTCACCTTCCCCAGTTCAGTTTGCAAGCAGAACAGCAACAATGCAGAAATGTAAGGAAAAGTTTCAAAGCTCATTCCTTGCTTTTAAAATGCTTTATTTTAAGACAAGCATGGTGGCACCCACCTTTAATACCAGAACTCAGAAAGGGGATGGGGTTTGAAGCCAGTATTTTGAATGTTCTTTCCCTGAAATCATCCTTGTTTTTTCTATGTGACAAGGGTGTGGTAAATGGCTTTCCTACACAATAAACCTGATGTTCATGCTTCTTGTGAAATGTCCCTTATTCAGAGAGGCTGGCCCACAAACACCCACTAACCCTAACTTTTAGGTATTACTTTGGGCTGAACAGAGAATCCAGCTGGAGGCTGAGGACATGTCCATCATGTTCCTTCTGAAAAACTAAAACAAAAACAAAAACAGGCCTCCCATAGAAGGAAGGCAATGCTGGGTGGGGCAGAGTGATGCCTTGGCAACATTGTTTACATTACTAGGACCTTATGGAGCCTTAGCCAAAGAGAAGCCTTTAGAAGAGGTTGACTGCCCAGCAGACTAGTGAGAAGGAGGGACTCAGGCTTGGCTTGCATGAAGAAGATTGTGGCCTGTGAGTGTTGTTTACCCTCTGATCTGGAATTCATGCAGAAAAATACTACAGATGGCTGCTCAGTCAGACTGTCGTTGAATTGATACACAAATGCTCTTCTCATTCAGTATGTTGTGGTGTTATCAAAGGGATGAGTTGGGGAGGCCTGCCCAGGGGCATAAAGGATACTGTCTAGGTAGTTGCCCAATGACCAGTGACCAAAAGAACAGGATTTGGGATCCGGGAATGTGGTTCAACACTTGGAAATAGGGACTAACAGGGAGCAACCCTTATTAGCATCAGGATGTAATGAAAAGTGTTTTCTCCCACCTCATGAATGGGATTTGGAAGAATCAAGTGGGTCACAGTTTCTGGGTGAATTCCTTTGCGATGCAACATAATGGAGCCAGAAACAGTCAATTTAGTCTGGCTTTGTTCTCTGAGAGGTCAGCTTGGCTCAGCCTAGAATCATGGTAAGTTTTCTTGTTCTGCATATTTTGTCCTTCTCAACAAAGCTGTTTTTATTTAAACATTTAGTTGGGCGATGGTGGAAATTACTAAACTAAAACCAACTACCATAAATAGTATGGTTGTAGTTCATGAGGATCTATGACTTGCTGGAGTGTGTGAAGGAACTGGTCCTGCAGAATCATAGCTGTAGGGTCTCCAAGACTTTGCGCAACAGTAGAATATCTAAGAGGAGTTTCTGTGAGGGTCCAGTATTGATGGTGTACCAGAAGCCCGAGGCCTTGAACCTGACAAATGAACATTAGCAAGTAAAGCTGTTAGGACAAAAGGGTATACTGAATGATACACAGCAGCTCCCAATGCCACTAAGACAAAAGAAAAGGTGATGGAGAGACAGGAAAGATAGGGGAGCACAGTAGTTTTTTTGTTGTTTGCTTTTTTGTTTGTTTTTAAATTGATGTTCTTATTTGAATGTTTTATTTTTTATTTCTTATTTTTATTATTTCTTTTTAAGCTTTCCTTTCGGGGATGATGCCACAAGGGTAAAGGGTAAATACAGAGGTACTGGGAAATAAGTGGGATTGGGGTACATGGTATGAAATTCCCAAAGAATCAATAAAAAAGTTATGTTAGAAAAGAGAAGGAAAATAGCCTTTGAGCAGCTGACTTTGGGGACAAAGCCAATGGAAGGGTCCTGTGCTGCCCTCAGAGGTGAAGCTTCCTTTACCTGACCTTTAGCAAGCTCTTCTGTAATTGTATATGCATGTATAGATGGGAACACACACACACACACACACACACACACACACACACACACACACACATCTATACACACAATCTTTAGGCCATCAGGAAAAACAGGTAGCATTTTAGCATTTGATCACCATTTGGACCATTTGAATAAGTGACTACATCAGAATTTGAGGCCAAGACACCACACACACACACACACACACACACACACACACACACACACACACACAGAGAGAGAGAGAGAGAGAGAGAGAGAGAGAGAGAGAGAGAGGAATAAATATGCATATACATTAGTACTCTTATTATAGATTATATGACTAATGTCTTTATGGTCCAACCTTGGTACATGCTTCAGATTATTTTCATCTAGTTTTTATAGGAGTAGGGTGGGTATATGCTCGTGCGAATGCAGAAACATATGCATGTGTGTGTGTGTAGGCTAGAGACCAAACTTGGATGTCATTCTTCAGGAGTCATCCACCTTGCTTTTGAGGCAGGGACCATTACTAGCCTGCAGCTTACCACATAGACTAGACTGGCTGATTGGTGTACTTTAAGGATCTGTCTATGTCTACATCCCCAACTTTGGGATTAAAATCACATGTCACATCCACCTTTTCTACATGGGTTCTGGGGATTGAATTTCAGTCCTCATGCTTGAATAGCAAGCACTTTACTGATTGACCTAATACTTTATTTCTGTGTGTTGTTCTTCATAAGTGTATGTGTGCATGTGTGTGTTTGTGTGTGCTCATGCATATGTGAGTACATGTGGAACTGCATGCTCACATACACATGTGTCTCTTTTCTTGTGAGACAAGGTCTTCCTATGTAGCCTGGGTTGGTCTGGAATTCTCTCTTGAATATTTGGATTACAGGTGTTTGCCACTCTGTCAAGATCAAATTAGTTTCTTGGGATCAATTTTAAGCACATTTTAAAAGAAAAAAAAAAGCATTCTTTGTCTTTTTATGCATGTCTCCAAATGGCCATGTAGAAAGTTTGTGGTCTCCTGTGCTTCTTGCTGCCCATTGCCTGGCTTGGGTGGGATGTGGATGGTAGAGGTGGAGGTGCTCTCACACTATGGCATTGCCTGGAGTTCTGACTGTCCCTTGAGTGATGAAGATCAGGTAAGGCAGCAGCAGAGTGTTTCCACTTCAGTTTGTCCACTGTGGAGCCCAGGGAGCAATGGTGAATCCATCACCCAGAAGAGGGCCAGCATTGTCCTCAAGGAGTTTGATCAGGTGTTTTAAGCTGCTGCTCTCAGACTAATGTGGCCACATTACACAGATGAGGCCAGCGAGGTTCATTCTGAGTATCCACAGGGCTGCTGTGAGGACAGGCCTTGTGCAGAGAGTGAAGGACAGTAATAGGTTTGACTCAGACTATTCAAGCTGCTAAAAGCATCATTTCTTGAGAAACACAACCACCCCTGTTACAAATATTCTGGCCATTTGCTGTTATCCTAGAGCAAGTTTCCTAAGTGATATACAAGCTATAAACTCTTGTACAAATGTGTTCATTATTCCTCCTAGTATTTATTTATGTTTTTGTTCTAAGGCAGCTGAGTTGAGCATATTCTTTGCTATACTTTGGTTTGTTAATCTATTCATGCCCAAATGATGATTTATGGTCAATCATGCAAAAGCTCTGTCATGCATAGGCTTCCCCCCCCCCAGCACACACACACATTGGTGAAGATAGAGGCTTAAGAATTGAATCCAACCAATGCCTGCTAATTTGACATGTGAGAGCTGGGAAAGGAGCCACGGGTGAAGGAGGAACATCTCTTCCTAAGGAAATCCAGGGCAGCTTCCTAGGAGAGGAGGACTCTTTCTTCAACTCTGAGGGAGTTTCATCTGACCCAGGGGAAGCAACAGGATGGGTGTGATAATGTAGCTACAATATCTGGCAGACAAACACTGAGAATATGGTAATTCCAGAGTAATTAACTTCTGGAATAAAAACTGCTGGAGAGCTCTGAATTTGGAGCTGGACAGACTAGGGAGGCATGGCCATGAAAGTCCCTCAGGGCCATGAAGGATGGCTTAAACTGAAATGGTAAATTATATGGAGACCCTCTCTGGGGTATTTCTCAATGGCACTCAAACAAGGTGTCTTATATAATCTGCCTCAGGATATCTGGGATACTGCACTCTTTAAAACTCTCCGCTACTCAAAAGTAATAATTGAGAAGGGCTGCTAATGAAGTTATCCAAACTGTATTTTGGAATGATGGCTCTGGTCCCCACCAGGGTTCATTCAGAAATAAAGCAATGGATGGCAGTGGAAAGTGGGGAAATGTTTAGACAGCAAAGCGAAGTGAGGGGATTTTTGTATATGTTTCTCATTGGAGAGATCTGGACTGGGAGAAATGTTGTGACAAGTACAGACGACGATATCTAAATGATGAAAAGGTTGACATGGACAGTAGTCGGGGGAAGAAGAAAGCTGGCAATGTGCTGAGAAAGGCAGATTCAAAAGAACAGAAGAAAGGGCTGAGAAGAGAAGGAAATGATGCTGAAGAGTGACAGATCAAAGAAAAAGAAAGGCGTACATAGAGATTGAATGGGCCACAGTGTTTGAACAGGACGCTTTGTTTCCTCCCAGGCCAAGGGTTCTCCCCACCTTCTGTGGTGGTCTTGTGCTCCCCAAAATATTGTGCACCCTAATAAACTTATTTGAGGTCAGAGAATGGGACAGCCACTAGATACAGAAGCTCGAAAATGGTGGCACTCACATCTTTATTCCTAGCATTCCAGAGGCAGAAATCCTGTCTGGATCTCTGTGAGTTCAAGGCCACGTTGGAAACAGCCAGGTAAGGTGACACACACCTTTAATCCCAGGGAGTGACGGCAGAAAGAGAAAGATATATAAGGCGTGAAGACGAGGATCTAGAAGTATTTTGGCTTCTATTTGGAATCTAGAAGCTTTTAGGCTTTGGAGCAGCAGTTCAGCTGAGATTCATTCAGATGAGGACACAGAAGCTTCCAGCCTGAGGAAACAGGATCAGCTGAGGAACTGGCGACTTGAGGAAGCTGTGGCTTTTTCTGTTTCTCTGATCTTCCAGCATTCACCCTAATAACTGGCATCAGGTTTGATTTTATTAATAAGACCTGTTAAGACTCCTGTTACAAGCTTCCTTTCCAGGGACTTACCTTGACACTGTGGGTTCCAGCTGTAGACTTCTCCTTTTTGGTTTGTCACCTCGTAACCTTGTTATCTCAGTCCTTACCCATGACCATGCCACTCCTGTAAGATCTGTTGGGTAGACATCTGTAATGATAGTCTATATCTACTATGAATAAGAGCCACTGGCATGAAAACACTCATCACTTATTCAATAGGCCTTGCCCAAGCTACAACTATGCAAAGAGGGAAATAATTTAGAACTACACAGAGTGACTCACTTAACTGTCTAGCTAACTGCTTAGGCTAACCTGTTAGGGACCAGTGGAACTGGCCCTACTTCTTGCCATGGAGGAGTGAAGCCAGATCCCAGAAACTTCTAGATTTCATGATATAGCTGCCAATAAACTTTAATGCCATGTGATTGGGTCTGCATGGGTTGCTCCTTATGGTGTTATGTATCTAGACTAGCCTCTCTTGGATATGCCATGAGTGACTTGATGGTGGCATGCAAAAGAATTTCCCCACACTTGCAGAGAATAGTGTTCACACAGGTGGAGCACAGCAATAACCACCGGGTTCGCAGGCCTGGCTGAGAATGCATAATGGAGTTCATATCCAAATTACTCACCCTCCCTAAAGTACGTTCTTTGTAAGCCTGCTGCATCTGCTGATCTGGCAATGTTCTCTGAAGATGAGAGGCAGTGTGTAGTTGATTATCTTTGTTCTCTGCACTTGATTCAGCTGTCACTCACAGAGCAGGACCAGTGCCTAACGGGAAAGTTATTTTCATATTGAGGTAAGACTGGATGAGTGATAGAAAGTGAATTGGCCTCATGTCTCTGCCTAAACTCTGAAATTGTCTCCAAATGTGTGAGATTTGAAGGCCGGAACTTGTTCCTCCTAGGATGGCAGTCTGTTCACTCAACACCAACAAATAGAATCCTCGGGATTGCCATATCCAGATGGGATGCAGAGAGAAGAAAACATACTCTTGGTACTTAAAGTAAGTTCTTCTTGTTTATGATGAATTTTAGATACCAGTGAGAAGAGCAAATCAAAGTAAGTGGATGAACTTGGGTTTAAAAATTTCCAAATATCCAGTGGGTCTAGGGAAGACCCTGGATTTTATCTTAATTGAGGTCAAAATCCTTGGCTGGTTATTGTATCATGGACACTAGTAAAAGGCACAGCACAGTCATGGAGAGAGGACTTAACTATTCAGGGAAAAGCAAGTGGTATGAGATTTACATTGGCTTGTTTGCTTTCCTATTCTCTCCAGGTTTTACACACAAGGAGACCTCTTGTGTGGATGTAGCTGGATGGCAAGAGGAGGGTGCCAAGATGACGAACCTACTTCAGGTATCATCAGTGAGCAAGCCTACTCTGTCTGTGAGAGGGTAAGAATATGAGGTGAACTCAATGTAGCTTACTATAACACAATCCTGAGAAAGAGGCCAGGATTCTGGACACAAATAACCAAAACTAACTGGGGATGCTCAGGGACCCAGTGGACTTTCTCCCCAAGCAGTGGCTACTTTGAACAGGATATGATAGTTTTGTGCTGATAATTCAATTAAATATTTAAGTTCTATAATAATGTGTGGCATTTATCATAAACTATATCTTAGTTGAAATATATCATGCATTTGTGCATGTGGCTTGGAATCTCATGAAATATAGAGCAGTTAATTTCATCTTGAGACTTCCAATGCTGTGTGAAACTGGTATGCCATTCTCAATACACTTGCTCTTAAAAATAGACTAAAATACCTCCTTCCACTCTCCAGTTGCGCATCAAATGCAGCAGGAGAACCTTCATCAGAGACCTGTAGCTTTTTCTTAATCATCCCTTAAAATATTTCAAGAAGATTCTACATTTTCATATCTCCTAACTATGCACAACAGTGTGGCTATTTCCTTGATTTGTGGGTATGAAAAACTGGATATTTCTGTCCCTGTGTGTTCAGCATCTTTAAGTTGAGAGTGTCTGTCTGATGATTCTAGCAGAATAGCTCCATTTCTATTTGTTCTATTAATTGAATAACTGGATAATTGGTCCATTAATAGTCACCCATTACTCATTTCAAAAGAAAACATATTTTCTTGCACCTGGGGCCTTCCTCTGTTTCACGTACCTTACCATTGTCTTTTCTACCCCATGACCTTGCTGTAACTAGAAGGAGTGGCATGCTTTCTAAGATGGTCTGTAATATGTCTTTGTTCACATCTGTGGTCTGAGCAGAATTTTGGTGATAAGAACTACATACTAGTAAATGTCAAGGCATCAATACAGTTGATGCTATAGCAACAACAACAGCAACCACAACAATGGACCTGTGTAAACAGACTCAGAAGACATTCCCCTTACATGGGAATATTCTAGAGTACTCTAAAATGTTTCAGAATTGTCTTTAAATGGGTAAAACACAAAATTCCAATTCGGTTCTCAGATGTTTGCCCTCTGGTGTCCTTTCTGATCACAATTCTTGCTTTTTGCATGCCCTGCAGCACTTAGAAGACCACCCAGTGAAGGCAACTTTGAGTAGAACAATAATCACAGTGAGGTCTCCAATTCAGACCCCTCTGCTCTTCCTTCATGCCTTCTACTTTGAATGCCCACATTTGCTCATGTGGGTTTCCTGTGTCTCAGGCTTACTGACCCCATTTTTCGCTGTTACCATTTAGTTCCCTTCTCACTTTAGATTTCTCTGCATTCTGATTTGGACTGTGTGCTCAGGGGTTGTCAGTTCCAATTTTCCCCTGCTGTGGTAGCCTGGTCCTCACATAATTAGGTGAAAGGGATGCTGGGTATAAAAGAAGCTTTGTTGATAAGAGTGGTAGAGATAGGCCTTTGGATTCACGAACCTGGAGAAATCAGTTTCAGGTGGATGTTGCAGAGATATTACTGAAGGAGGAGCTGTCAGCCTGGATCCCTGGAGACAGTTTGCATTTTGGAATAGGGAGAGGTTGCAGCTATAAGGAAGAGCTCATTAGCAGTTCACTGGTGGGCACCACAGCAAGGCAGGTGTGTGTGTGTGAGGATTTCACATTCAGGAGAACAAAGCATTGCTATGTACTCTGAGTGCTGAATCCTTGGATAACACACTCCCTGAAATGCACATGTACAGGCCTAGCTCCCCTCCACTTTGGCAAGGTTTCTCTCCCTCTTTTCCAAATGACAAGGGCGGTCACTCCTTTGAGAGCCCAGTGCAAGCAGAGGGGCATACTCATTTCATCCTCCCTGCCATTTCTTTTTCTAAACATGTATCTTTGTATTCTCTCCACTAAATCTGTTTGGACACCAGCAGACTACTTTCTGTTTCCCCTGGATCTTTTCCAAATGTTCTCAAAGTGACTTCCTCAAGGTTTACAACTTTCCTTTCCTTTCTATCTGCCCAGATCTCTGGAAACACCACAGAATTATGTTGGTGTGAGCATCAGACCGCAGAAATCCACCTCTTGTATATTTGTTTTCATCATCCTTGCTTCTTAGGGAGAAAGCCAGCAAATGAATCAAGATATCACAGGGTTCTCTGGAGGTTCACCAGTGGCTCAACATTCTGTAAGGAATATGTTCTGTTGCTTATGTATTCCAGGAGTATGGGATGGTTCCCTGGGAACTCACTGGCCATTACTACACTGGAACATTGCCCCACTGAAAAATCCATCACTTAGGGGCATAGCCTCATCTGGGAGAATTTCCTCAGCTGTTTTTCTCATTAGTCTTGAACTTGTCAGCAGCTGCCTCAGAGAAGGCTTTAAATGTTCTCTATTTAAATTACAAGTATGCAGCAGTGATCTTCCCATTTAGTAAAAAACTTCCAATCACTGCTGACAGGATTGACTTGGCAATAAAAAATAAAGAGAAAAGGATTAGAAAATGTGATGCTGTAGAATTCAATTGCATGTATATGACATAATGCAGGAAACAGGGATTAGACTACAGACTTAACATTCTGTTCTGCAGTGGCCTTTATTTCTGAGCATAAACTTTGGCATGCAATTAATTTTTCATTGAAAACCTTTGATTAAATATTTAGCAAATACTAACTGCCTACAGTGTCATAAGCACTCAAGATACAAACAAGAATAAGCAGAGTAACTGTTTTTGATGATTCTTTAGATTAAAATAGACTAACAAGATTTAGGCAAATGGTCTTGAAACTATGTCAAAAAAACATGTGTCCAGATGTTCTTGCCAGCTGTAGTCTATTCATGCTGATGTACCTGCTAGGATTGCATTCTTACTGTAATGGGAAGAGCTTTTGGAAGCAGGAACTAGATGGGAGCAGTTAAATCCAACAAGGGTCTGTGACAGGAAGAATGAGTGCCCATCAGCGTTCAGACAATTTTCTGCTGCTAGAATAAGTATCTGTGATTTCATCCTATGGTTATCTGATTATTGTATATTTATACATGTAAACACACACACATATATACATATTAATTATATATATATCTTATTATATATGTGTTTATTTAATTCTTGTAAAACAGAATAAGCATCTAAGCCATTTGTCCATAAAATAAACAATGGCTGAGAGTTAAGATTTATTTTGATCGGTAGTACTGAGTGAAAACAATGCTGTGTTTTTGACTGTATCATTCAGAGCCTATAGAAAAGAGCATTCATCCCATAGAGCTCAAGCAGAAGGGCTTTAAGAAAGAGACATAGGTATTGTATAAGGGAAAGGGCACTCAGAAATGAGTAACCAGCCGCAAATGACAATATGACTTGCAATGCCTAAGGGCTAAATGGAGCTACTTTTGAGAACAGTGGTCAACAATATGAGTATGGTTAATAGTATGGATGCATGTTTGATCTCAAAACAGATAAGAGGCAAAGAAATGCCTTGATGTATTTTTAGCCCCTACCTGATATTCCTTGCCAGGTCTTCCCACTAGCAAGGTCAAAGCAGAAGCCAGTTGTGAAAGGGATTTGGATGAGACAGTTTGCAAGCAGTAATGTCATAGGAAAAAATAGCAAGACAGAGGAGGAAAGGGACCCAATGAGAGAGTAAATAGGAATCACATTATCTAGCACTTATTAATTTGCTACATAAGCAAGTCAAAGGTGTTCAGTTAGTAAAATAGACTGCTGTATACTCATTTAGAATTTATAATTAATACCCGAGACAAAGAAAGAGCATCATCCCCTCCCTCTATTTGCAAGAATTTCCAGTATGATTCAGGCCTGAAACTTACTGAGCAAGAAGACATGCAGGGGTGAGCTTCACCTGCTGTTTATACCTTTTCCTTTGCAAAATTTGCATTGTTTCCAGTTGATAAAATAAACATATGTGAGGGGTAGAAGTTCTGCACATCAGGTTTGGTGTAAAGTTCATCCACCTTAATGGGAGAATAAGCCAGTTCAGAGAACTTTCTACTTTGGACAGAGCATTTGGAGCTGCATACTGGTCTGTGCTTTAGAGACTAGAATACCTGGATGGTGATGGTGATACAGAATTTGATGGGGAGGTGCATACTTAATATCATGCAGTGAACTGTGCACATCACCTGTTTTTGTTACTAGTTACATCAGTCAGGCTGTCAAAACAACCACAGACTGGATGGCTTATACAATACAACTTTTCTACATCCTCTGTAAAGAGGCTAGAATGGTTGATTCTATTCTAAGTCTTCTTCAGGCTTGCAGCCTGCTCCATCTTACAGTATATATACTCAGTGACTTCTTCTCTGTGGATGCCAAGGAGACAGAAGGAGCTCTCTGGTGTCTCTTTGTATGGATATTAATCACATCATTTTAGGGCCCCACCAAATGCTAGATTTTAACCTTAAGAGCTCTGTAAAATCTTGTCTAAACACAGTCACATGGGGGAGTTGAGGCTTTCATACCTGGAGTTTTGAGGAGTGACAAAATTTAGTTCACTACTCTGTTATTGCTGTTCTTAAAATTCAACATAAATATTTACATGTTTTTAGACATATTCTCCCTGCTTAGAAATAATTTGGGGGGGGACAGTCTTGGAGATGGCTCAGCAGATAATTCCCTTCCTCTGCAAATGTAGGGACCAGAGTTTTGATTCTCAGAACCCTCTTAAAACCTGAGTTCTCATGGTAACTCACATGTGATCCCAGAGTATGAGAGGCAGAGATTAGCAAGCAGACAAATCATACTAGCCAACAAGGAAAGACTGATTGATATTCAGTGAGAGACCCTTTCTTAATGTAAATGATGGTGGAGGGTTGGCAGAGGAAGACACTAAATGTCAAATTCAGACCTACACATACACATATGTGTGTTTGTGCATAAGCACTTTTACATATGTGTGTCTACACACATGTGAACACACCTGTATTCATATCACATACACACCCCTATGCTGAAAGCAGTCTGTAAAAGGAAATGATTTTTCTTTGTATTTGCATAGGATTTTATGATAATTATATATGCAGGCCTTCTCTACCATAAGGATTTATTTGCATTTTTGCTATTCATGACATCAAAGTAACTGTCTCATTAAAAACTACAAGAGAAGATTGTTGAAAGAATGATGGAAGAAGCAAATTCATGTGGAGTTGATATCAGACTTATTTTATGTGACTGTAGATAGCAATTCAACAGTGGGAAGAAGTTATGTGAATTCCAATTTAATATTGGGAACAACTTTTTTACAATTAATGTTGCCTGAAATTGGAGTCATTTGCATATTGTCGTAACATTACCAGTTCATTCAGTTACTTAATTCTAAACAGATTTGCTCAAATGACATGTTCCAGTCTAGAAGCAACCCAACCCAAGTTACCTGGGGGCAATGCATTTCCTCTCCATGGGCCTCTTTTATAAAGTGAGGATGTTGACAGATGTGTCCTTTCAATTTTTTATGTTCTTCTTTTATGGCTATAGTGACAACTTTTCCGTGGTGATATTCTTCTGGAATACTAGAAAGTCAATATAAAGATGAGCACTCATTTTACTTCCTCATTAAGTAATCCCCATGTTATGTATTTCTAGATCATTTTACTCATGGTACTTTTGGTTGAAGGAACAGATATTAACTCTTAAGCATCTTAAGAAAGAACTGTAAAGACACAGTGGGCAATATTATGAGTATCTTATAATGAGAAATAAGAAAAATGAACCCCAAAGACATATCCCAAGTCAGTGTATTGTCCCCCCCAGAAGAAGCATAATATTTTACTTTCAATTTTCTGCTTATCTATATGTTGTCTATCATCACTGACTTCCAATTTTTCAGGAATGTGCTCAACCCAAAAGGGTTGTCACCTGCCCATTTGCTTGAAAAACAAAAACAAAACACAGACAAACAAAACCCTCTAAAATAAATGACAGACTGTAGATCCTGGGTTCCTTCTTGCAGTTGCTTGAGGTTAGAAGCCTACTTTGATTTCTGTGGCTGTGATAAAACATTCTGACCAAAAGCAACTTGGAGAGCCATGGAGTTTCTCGGCTTATGCTTCCAGATTGCATTGTATCATTGGATGAAGTCAGGGCAGGAACCATGAAGGAACATTTCTTGCTGGCCAGCTCTCTGGCTCTCTCACAGACTCATAACCACTTAGCTTTTTTATACAGCCTAGAACCACCTGCCTAAGGATGGTGCTGCTCACAGTAGGCATCAACTAATAATTAAGACAGTCCTGCATAGATATACCCACAGGTCAATTTGGTCTAAGTAATTCCTCAAGAGAAGCTTTCCTCTCAGATGACTATAGGCTGTGTCAAGTTGACAAAGCTAACTACAGCACCTGTTTTGGGGGGTACAGTATTACAGAATAGTTCCTGGTCTGGTTTACCCTGACCCAAGAGCTTGTGGTTGGATGTTAAGTGGTTTGTATCACAGCTTCTGGGGACAACATGCAGGTCAAAGGAATTAACTGATAAGACATCCATGAAAGGAACTATTAATATACAAAGAACAAGATGATAATCTGTTGTAAGGTACTACCCATGCAGCATACAGTGATAAATGACTTATTCCTGGAAGTAGAAAAGGGACCACCCTATGTAATCATCAAAGCCAATCAGGACTTTAGGAGTGCATGGAGTATTAAAATCATAGCAGGAAAGCCAGTGCTGAGGACTTGTTAGATGGAGGAAATCAAGGAATGAATGTGGCTCCCTCAACTGGACCCCATAAAGATGATGACATCTCATAGTAGGAAGGCAATGGCTCCACCAGCATGTCATCTGCCCACCCCATGTGTGCATCCTATGACTGACCATCAGGCAGAGAAGTTCAAACTACACCAGGGGGTCAACTCACCCCTTTCACTACTGTTGATACAGCCACCTAAACTGTTGTCTGCCCATTCTCCTTTTCATCAGGCTGGACCTGACATCCTTCTGTTTGTCCATACCTGTTCCTGCCATTTCCTTTGCTTCCACAGCCTCCAGCATGCTTCATTCCTGCAGCGGGACTCTGGCCCTGTTTCCCCTCCATGGCAGTGGTAGTTGATTCCCTCAGCAGGTTCTCTGTCTTATTCTCAGAGACTCTACTTGCATATTTATTGACTTCTCTATCTCTCTGGCCTCTGAAACCTTTTTTTTTTTTCCAAATAATTAACCTCTTTTGATAATCAGCACACAAGTTTTTACATGTCATTGTGGCATTTTTGAAAAAGTATGTTTGGGTTGATTCTTCTGATCATCTCTTGTAACGTCCACCCCAGTCTTTCCCTCTTTCATGTCCTGCATATGACTTTTTAATCACTTTTAACCCATCTGTAACACACACACACACACCCACACACCGCACACATACACCCACAAACACACAAATACACACACACGCATGCACTCATGCACGCACGCATGCATGTGAGCATGTGAAATATACATATATTGCTAATATATACCTATATATTACTGAAATCTATATTTTGTATATAGGGTACAGAATTATATATTATGTATTTTTCCCATATGCTGTATGATGTGGGATCTGAGAATGAATATCATAATTAAGATCAGAATAAATAATCTGTAATCTCTTTGGCTAGCGCTGTCAAGGAAATCAGGAAATCTGGCAATTGTTGCCACTGAAATTGTTGTGCTTTATAAACTTACTTCTAGTCAATAAATTCTGACTCTGTGTTCCTGGCATAGAGTACTCTTAACAACTCTGCAGCTGACAGAGGGCACTTCAATGCTCAGGGCTAGGCACTCCTCTGCTGCCTGACAGGCAGATCTTGATATGACTAACACCTCAGGTCAAACTGTTCATCCTTTTTCCACAGAGGGTTAGGGAACAGATTGATTTCTAGTGAACTTCTGTAGACATTGTTTTCGTTTTGTTTATTACAGAATAATTTACATACAGTAGCTGCACAATTGTTTTTCAAGTTTAAACAAAAGCTCACATTTTTACAAGATTTAAATATTCCAGTCTCCAAAATTCCTGAGAGCCCATGTGTTTCTTTTTCCTTCTGACCTCAGGCCCTGGAAGTCAATGGCCTGTCTCTAGTGCCCATAGTCCCACCTTTTGCAGGATGTTACACATGGGATCAGTTTTGTGTATGCTTGGAACTCAGCATCTTTTCCTGGGTGTAACGTGCTTGGCCCCATCCTTGGTGCTTGTGTCAATGGTTAGTTGTCTTTGATGCATAATTGTCTCCTACTGTACCCACATGCCACGGTTGCCCATTTGATAGGGAAAAGGTGCTTTCATGTTTGTTAACTTTTGTCTGCCCATTAATATTATTCATAAGTTTTTTATGTGAATACCTATTTCCTTTTAATATGATTTTAAAAGCTGAGGAATGAGGTTTTTTTTGGAGCCTACAGTATTGTTTGCTTCATAATGAAGTGCGCGTATGTTTTGTGAAGGGCTTGCACCATTTTACACTCCATCAACAATGGTGGGGTTTCTGCGACTTAGCACTCTTTCCTTGATATCAGTTACTTTAGCAACTTTATAGAGAGATAATATAATATAATATAATATAATATAATATAATATAATATAATATAATATAATACCCATAACACAATAATACCTCATTGTGTTTAATTTTAACTTCTCACAGGACTAATAGTGATGGATATTTTTTATGTGTGTATGTGCGTGCATGCATGTGTATGTGTGTGTGTGTGTGTGTGTGTGTGTTATGTACATGTTTTCCTATTTGTACACTGTATGTACATAAATTATGTGAATCCTTTAAGAAATTTCATTTGTCTGGTACTTTTGTACTTTTGGGTTATCAAAATAATTTTTATATATTTTATAGACATGTCCACAAATCACATGCTTCACCAGTTTTATCATTTACAGTTATATCTTGTGTAAAGCTTGTAGCTTTCTTTTATTCTTTGTTCATTTTTAAAAAAATTTTGAGATTGTAATATAATTGGACCAGTTCTTCCTCCCTTTCATTCCCCCAGATCTTCCTATATACTCCTCCTATGTACCCTTCTCTGCTCTTTTTCAAGTTCATGGCTTTTTTTTTTTTCATTATTACTATTACATTCACATACATAGTTTTTAAAATCAACTTTAATTTTAATATTAGACTTAGAGGAATATTTTAGAATCACAACGAAGTGTTTTCATGTATTTCTGACTCTATTTTCTCGATTGTTGCTTCTTGTCATTTTTTTCTATTGTTTGATAAAACACCATAACCAAAAACAACATGGGGATGAAAGGTTTTATTTCATCTTTCAGCTTGTAGTCCACTACGAAGGAAGTTGGACCAGAAACCTTAGGGCATGGATGAAAGTGGAGACCATGAAGAAATGCTTCTTATTGGCTTGGCTCGCCATGGCTTGCTCAGTTTCTCTTGTATATTACCCAAGACCACCTGTCCAAGGGTGACTTAAATTGGTATCTTTTTGCTTAGAAAACATCATTCACATGGTTTGAATCCTTTTAGATTAATCCAGAGATTTTGATAATCCAGGATGTTTTCCATTTTGAAAAACATTTGCATACAGTGAAAAGGTTTTCTTTAGCTGTTTGAAGGAGTATTGGATAAAGGACATGTGTGTTTTTGAATGTTCACTAACTTATATTAAAGAAACTAGATACTTCTAGTTTCTAGATATTAAAGAAACAACCCCACAAGAACACAGCCCACAGAATCAACTGAATGGGACTCATGGGGCCTTATAGAGATCAGGGAACCTGTAGGAATCTGACCTCTGTCCTCTGCACATATGTTATGACTGAGTAGCTTGGTGTTCTTGTGGGATCCCTAACAGTGGGAGTGGGGGCAGCCTCTGAGGCTTTTGCCTATTGTGGGACCCCATTCATCCAACTGGGTTGCCTTGTTCAGCCTTGATGTGATGGTATGTGCTTGGTCTTATTGTAGCTTTTTATGCTGTGTTTGGTTGATGTCTCTGGGAGGCATGCACTTGTCTGAGCCGAGGCAGGGGTGAAGTGGGGGATGTACCTGGGGGAGAGGGGAGGTGGTGGGGGGAAGGCTGGGGGAAGGAGAGGGAGGGGAAAGTGCAGTTGAAATGTAATATATGAGACTAATAAAAACTTTTAAGGATTAAGAGTTAAGAAACTAGATATTATTTCCTTAAACGTTTTCCCTCTTCCCATTTTCTTTTTCAATGATTTTTGATCCCATACATGTAGTCCAATTGAAGTTCACCACGTGGCTCAAGAGTGCTCACACTGACCTTGCTGTCTTTTGTTCCTGGTATCCTGGAGGCTGTGTATTCGCTTTTATAATCCACCCCTCTGCAGTGTCGAACTCTTTGCTTGGGTCCAGTTACCGTTCACCTTCTATGTCACAGGTTTCATTTCTAGGAATTTGACTTTGGATTTATTTTATATTTTCTTATAATTATGCTAGACTGTACTCTTAGCTATGTAAAATGAAATTATAAAAATCATACAATCATAGTTGTATATTAATTTCTGAACTATCTATTTCTGCATTAATTTTGAGAGGTTAATTTTTCTTCTTACATTCTGTTTGTGTTTGAAAATGCCCAATGGATGCCTAGTGTTGTGATAATTACCTTCCTTTGTAAAGAAATGTCTAGTTTCTTTAACATAAGTTAGTGAACATTCAAAAACACACATGTTCTTTATCCAATACTCCTTCAAACAGCCAAAGAAAACCTTTTCAATGTATGCTTTCAAAGGAGCAGGGGATCTCCTTTGGTTTTGAAATAATTCCCGAGTTTCATTTAATTGAAGGGCTTTGAAGAAGACTCTTGTTTCTGAGGCTTGCCTGAAAGGTTTGCTAGACTGGACAAAACTAGCATTTAATGTAGGCCTTACTATCCCTGTTTTTTTGAGGCTGAATCCTTAGATTTCCTATTTCCCACACTCTATGCATGTTATAGTATTTCCATTTGTGTGGTAGAAAGGGCCATGCTACTTCTGAAGATTATCCACCAGCTGCTTTATAGGTTTGCAGTACTGTGTGCATCCTTCTGACTGCACCAGGGAGCACCCTGCTTAGCACTGATGGACACTCGCAGGTCCGCAGCACACTCCCAGTGCGGCCACCTCCCAAAGTGCTCTGTCCCAGAGGTGCTGTTTTGCTCTCCACTAGCTTCTGGCTCCTGGAAGCCATCAGTCTTGGTCTTTTTCACTCCTCTCTATGCTGTGACCCAGAATTTCTCTATAGGCAGGAAGCAAGAGTGGTTATGGGCTCTTATTTAGCATTTGATTTTCAATCTCAGGCATTTACAGTATCTGAAAACACCATCTCATACATTATTCTGTCCTTTAGCTGTTAAGGAAGGGGGATATATCTTGCTCTTGTTACTTTATCTGGTTCTAACAAAAGTCCCCACCTACCTATATTTTTGATTAAAAAAAAACCCCAGAAAACACAAGGACTTTCCACAAATAAGTTATGCTGCATCACATAATATTCATAGGCCATCTTGGAAAACAGATGTGACCATATAAAATGAACAAGCTGGTATTTGAATCGTGCCAAAATTAGAATCAAGGAGTATACTCAAATAACTAACACCGAGTTTGATTTGGCCTAGGGTTTATAACAACTGGGGAGGGAAATAGACCAGTGGCAATTCTGTTCATTTTCTTCTTTTGAATTCCACTTGTATTTCTGAATCAATAATCACCCAGAACCAGTAACCATGCAGTCGTAGAGGTGACTTCTAAGGTACAGTATGACTTCCTTGAATACTTTAGGAAATTCAATATAAGGTACTTTGAACACTGAATTGTCTATGTTTCTTAGTCAAGGTGAATCATTCTGTGTCAGGAATTATGGCTCATAGGTAGAATGCAGATATAATACACTTTTATCAATTTGAAATTGACATGAAAACACAGTATGCAGATATTTGTGAGGCGTATGTCCAGGCTAAAAGGAGTTAAACTAATTTGTAGCAAGTTTTTCAGGAGAGTGTTGTACAGGTAAATTTTCACCATATCCTCATCTTTGTACTGCTTTCAAATAATGAAGCAATTCAAATTGTTTTCTATGCATATGGATTAGAACATCCAATTAGACTTCAATTACGTACTTGACTGCATTTAAGAAACTCCTAGTTTCGACATCAGCTCCAAATTCTTTATAATTTTATCAACTCCTTTAAAGATTTTATTTTGAATTATCTGTATGTCTATCTGAATGTGGGTATTGCAGTGCCCACAGGGGCAAGAAGAGGGCATAGGATAAGGATACCTTGGAACTAGATTTAAAGGCAGCTGGGTATTAGGAACAAAACTCTGGTCCTCTTCAATACCCACAAGTGCTCTTAGACACTGAAACCATCTTGCCAGCCACAACCTTTATCAATGTAAAGATACTGTATTTAACAATATTATAACATCCTGTGAACTAAGGTAGGAAGATTTCATGTGGCTTCAAACTTAAGATGTGTACCAGAGCTGAAATATGACACCATGGTCTCTGGTCTTGTCCATCAGTAGTGCCATATACAGACGACTACAAGGAACACCTCTGAGTGCTTGTGATCTGATGAACAAGAGAAACTGCTTGTCATGGGACTGAGTAGAAGCTGTAGGAAAACACAGGGCCAAGACACTGTGTTCAGATGGAACTAGGAGATAGTCTACAGAATATCCCTAAATCCATTCATTTCTTCAATAATTCAGTAATATTTGTGATATGATAACATGTACTAGATTAAGAGCCAGGAACTATAGGGAAACAATGCTGAAGATATCAGATGTGAATCTGACATTCACAAGCCAACTGAAGGGTTTAAAATAAACCCTATTTTACCAGTCAGAATAAAGATGTTTCCTTCGCAAATGTTCTCTCTGTGCTGGACATTTTCACTGAACTCATTTGCCCTCTTCAACAGCTCTGCCCCAAAGTTAACATGCCCATTTTACAGACAAAACAATAGATCTACTCAAAGTTACTAAAGAAATAGTGAGATTGCAGTACAAACCAAGATCAAATTGATTCTAAAATGGTTCTTTCTCTCCATTACAATGAACAATTTTATCCTTTTAAGATTTTACTTAATTTAAATTACTCCGAAGTTACTACTTCTGATATGCTTGTCAAGTAAGGCTGGATGGTGGTAGCGGATCCCTTTAATCCCAGCACTCGGGAGGCAGAGGCAGGCGGATCTCTGTGAGTTCGAGGCCAGCCTGGTCTCCAAAGCGAGTTCCAGAAAAGGCACAAAGCTATACAGGGAAACCCTGTCTTGGAAAACAAAAAGAAAAAAAGAAAGGAAGAAAGAAAGAAAACAAATAAAGGTAAAATTCCTCCTAGTTTCTGCCCCATTTCTCTCTATAAAGTACTCCCTGTGTGGTCTCACTCAAATGTGTCCATTTGGACACATTTGAATACCCATTCTTCAACCCATTAATAACCCAGTCATCTCTAATAACCTGGACCCCGGTGATCATCTTATCAGGTTATGTAGGCCGCCTTAGACACTCCAGCACATTTGCACCTCTGATCCTTTGTTCTCTCTCTGCCCTGGAGATTCTCTAGATATCCTCTCAGC
Organism: Onychomys torridus; assembly: GCF_903995425.1. Classification (NCBI taxonomy): domain Eukaryota; kingdom Metazoa; phylum Chordata; class Mammalia; order Rodentia; family Cricetidae; genus Onychomys; species Onychomys torridus. The sequence continues at coordinate 20,448,874 of NC_050452.1, read as the reverse complement.
ACCCAAAGATTTTTGTGAATATGAAGCTGCCTCAACGAACACTTTCATGACCACATGACATGAAAATGTAGTCATTTCACTTCAGACATATTCAGCACCTTTTCTGGCCTCATTTTTCCATGGAGTTTATAGCTTGTGTTATACTGTAATGTATTACATATCTAAAATGTTTTCTTTATTTGCTTCAGTTTCTCCTACTCAACTGGGAGTTAAATTGCATGAGGGCAAGTGCTTTGTTTGGTGGTGGAATCTCTGCTTTCAGATAGTGCACACTGATTAATAGAACATTACCACAGCTGGGAGCTGAAGCTGGCAAGTGTTTGTTTTCATGAGGTTCTGAAAGGCCAGACCCTGAAATGAAGGTGTGGGATGTGGTGATACTATATTTGTAAAATGTGATTTTATTTGTATATTAATAAAGTTGCCTTGGGGTCAGAGCAAGCCATAGCAGAAGCTGGGAGGTGGTGGTGCATGCCTTTAATCCCAGCAATTGGGAGGCAGAGCTAGGTGGATCTCTGTGTGTTCAAGGACACAGCCAGCATGGCGCCACATGCCTTTAATCTCAATACCAACCATAGAAGGCCTGGAGGTCTGTACAGACAGGCAGTGACGAGGAGGTCATGTGGCTTGGTTCACAAACAATGAGAAAACAGAACAGAAAGTCTATGAAAAGAAAAAAAAACACAGAAGTAGCACTCTGGCAGAGAAGAAAGACAGCAGAAGCAATGAAGGGTAAGGTTTTCAGCTCTTGCTCTGACTTCGTGGCTTTTAACTCAGCAATTGGATCTGTGTTTCTTATTTAACAAGATGGTTACATCTACAGTGGGAAAAACATGCTCTCTGAGAAAGGCACTTTAGTAAAGACCTTCCTTCTTTCTTCCCAGAAATCCTGCTATTCCTTGGCCTTCAACTGCATTGTGCTCATCTCTGCCACTGTCCTTTTCTGTTTGTGTATTCTTGTGTATCAGTCATCGAGTTGAGGACCCAGTTTATCCATACATGCTGTATCCTTTGTATCTGGGCATGAACGTTTAGTTTGCTGTAGCTAAGGCAACTTGACAAACTCGATGCAGAGGCCTGGAAACTCTGGTGCGTTTTGGTTCCCTTCCCATCCACGAGCCACAAGTTGCCCATGTCAACATATCTGTGGAGAGTAAGGTCATGTGGACCTTCTCATCTTACTGGGTATGCCTTGAGACTATCTGAAAATAGAAAATAACTACCTTTCCAGGTAAGCAAACTAACTAACTCAGCCTTACTAAATGACCAAGCTGTAGCACATATTTAAATGATATATACAACTTTTTTTTTCAAACATAAAAATATTTGCCTTTTTATTTTGTGTGTGCATGTGTGTTTTGGCTATTTGCATGTCTGTGTACCATATGTGTGTCTGGTGCCTATGGAGGCCAGAAAAGGGCATCTAACCCTCTGGAATTGAAGTTATTGGTGGTTGTGAGCCATTATGTGGGTACTGAGAATCAAACCCAGTGCATCTGAAGGAGCAGCTAGTGACCTTAGCTAGTGAGCCACCTCTCCAGACTATGACTGATATTTCAACTAACTGGTTGAACCTTGACTGCTGTGGATATTGCTCTGTATGCTGTGAATGTGTTGCTCTAGTTGGTTGATAAATAAAACACTGATTGGCCAGTAGCCAGGCGGGAAGTATAGGCAGGATAAACACACAAGGAGAATTCTGGGAAGAGGAAGGCTGAGTCAGGAGATGCCAGCCCACTGTTCAGGGAGCAGCATGTAATGGCACACAGGCAAAGCCACAAAATACATGGCAACATATAGATTAACAGAAATGGGCTGAGTTTAAGTGTAAGAGCTAGTCGTAATGGTAGGCCTAAGCTAATGGCTGAGAAGTTTTAATTAATATAAGCTTCTGAATAATTATTCTATAAGTGGCTACAGGGTCCATGGGGCTGGGCAGGACCAGAGAAACTCCAGCTACACTTGACTTCTTCCATAATTGTCTATTCTGTTTTGTTAAGACTTACAAACAAATGTGAACTTACCTCTGTCTACATCATATCTATGTATGTCAATATCCTTCTGATTTAACAGTCTTTTAAACTTTATTGAAGCTGTCAAAGTGTTGACATCTAATTAAAGTATGTGATCCATCTAAAGTTTAGTTATTCTGATTCTTAAGCACATTAAACAAAGCAAAGGATTTTTACAGGATTGTTCGCTTGATATTCTTTTATGTTGAATAATTTTGTAATGAACTCAATTGATATCCAAAAGAATTGAGGAATAAAAGAAAGAGATGGTACCTCTGTCATGAGGCCACCTGTAACCTGTAATTCTATTTAGATGTGAACACTTGTTTGGGTGAGGAACAAAAGGCAGAACTGTGATTATTTCTCTAATGACCTCAAATATAATTATAGTTTATAAACATTGCATTATATAATCAATAGGAAATATGTGTCATTTTAAAATATATGATTCTCAATTTGATTATGAGGCTACAAAACTTCTCCAAAGCATGAAGAAATCCTAACAGATAAAAATTGTGTGCTAAAGGCAAAAATAATTGATAAAATTAGTAACATTAGCAAATATGTCAGGTCATCATCACCAAGGTGTCTGTAGATGGTATATGATAGTTTGGGCACCTTTTCCCCCCGAAACTCTTTTTTTTTTTTTCTCTTGGTTTTTCGAGACAGGGTTTCTCTGTGTAGCTTTGTGACTTCCCTGGATCTCGCTTGGTAGACCAGGCTGGCCTTGAACTCACAAAGATCTGCCTGCCTCTGCCTCCTGAGTGCTGGGATTAAAGGCGTGCTCTTATAGAGTCAAAGCCAAAACGCCTCACTGAAACACTGGCCTGCTTAACTCTCATTGGTGGTTTTTTTGTTTGGTCGTTTTTTTGTTGTTTGTTTGTTTGTTTTATTGTTTGTTTGTTTGTTTGGGGGTTTTTTTTTTGGTGGTCTGTACATCATCTGGGTCAAATTGCTAAAATGACACACACAAACACACAAACACACACACACACACACACACACACACACACACACACACACACACACGTATATTAACCCATAGAAAAATTTTCTCAGACAGAGGAGTTAAATGGTAGACTCTAGAGAAGTGTCCATACTTCCGGAGTGGATTAGAATTCCACAAAGGTTCACACCCAACCCCAAAGCAGCTCCTGAGACCCATGAAATTAAAGAGGTATAGGGAAGGCCTTGCAAAGTACCAAATTAACTTTGCTCTCCAGATTTCAAATAGAGGGCCTTGAGAACCAGCTGCCAGTGAATAAGGGATGCTGGTTCATCTCTTTGCTGTATTTTGCTCCATTTCTCTGAACAGGTCATCTGTGCTTGCTCAATTTTGAATCATTCTGTGACAGGTGTCAATATGCTTGTGGATACATGTACAAACTTTCAGCAGAATGCTATTTTTTTCTGCACAATAGGATCACTAGGAAGATCTCTTTCTGCCAATCTTGTTTGTCCTTTTGTGAGAGCAGCAGGAGAGAACTTTGCAGGATGTTTGTTTAACACTGCGTTTCATCAGCTTAGTTCTGTTGAATGCTTGTAGCTACCTGCAGCAGACACCCTTGCCAGGCTGAGAAGTGGATGCCTTCTGATTTAATCCCATCTGTCTGGAAAGACAAATACTTTTCTGAGGTTTTGTCAGGGGAAGGTATTGAGGCTGATCTTCAGACTTAGACTTTCTATTAAATGTAGTGGGAAGATATATGGCAAGCAGACAGCTAGATGCTTTTTTATTACCTGCTGCATCCTTATATTTTCCCCCAATTAAAAAAAATTTGAAGAATCAGATATTAATACAACTCTTGCCAAAATGTTAAGATGAGTAGATCACATTTTCTTGAAAAACATCATAGTGCATTTTCCCTTGTCCTGAAATTAGAATAGCATTTGACAGCTGTCTGCTCATGCTACCAGAAGCCATTATGTCTTAGATGGCCACTGGACCCCTTTTGTTCTTCAGTTGTTTTGGGTTTGGGGAATAATATGCATGTCGGTAAGCAGGTATCACTTTCAATCACTGTCTCCCACCTTTATGCTTTCTGAGTGCCATTGAGCCACAAAAAGATACTTGTCCTGACTTGAATGTCTATGTAATTTACTTGGAGGATGTTATATAAAGAGTACATTTTATTGAGGTCTACAAAATATCACTACATGTGTATTAGAACAATGATGTTTTAAAATTTGTTTTTATGTTAACTTTTTATTGATTTAAAAAATATGTGTATAAATGTTTTGCCTGAATGTCTGTGCACCATGTGGGTTCCTGATGCACATAGATGTCAGAAGTTGGCATTGAACCCCCCTGAAACTGGAGATATTGAGGATTATGACCCACCATATGGATGCTGGGAACTAAATCCAGGTCCTCTGCAATAGTTTTAAATGTGCTTAACCACTAAGCCGTCTCTGCAGCTCCTAACCATTCATTATATGTTCAGCTCAAAAAACAAAATAAAACAGTAACAATAATCCACCAGATTTGTGCAGCATCCTGAAAAATTGTGGAGGCACTTAGGTATAGCTCAGTGTTACAGAGTTGCCTAGCATATATGCCCTGGGTTTAATTCCACTACCATACACTGAATGAATGAATGCACAGATGAATGACAAAATGCCATTCAAAGCACTTGACTTTGATGGATTTTATTTTATAGACAGAGATACTATACATGACATAGTTTTAGGCTAGCTGTGTACTGATTTTATTAATGCTGAGATCCTCTGCATGTCTGCTTTCATCAGATTCAAAATGCTTCCAAACTGTGAAATATTCTGCCGAAGGGTCATCCAATCCACATTTTAAAACTCCATCCCCTATGGTGAGGAAAAGACAGGAAAAGTGCTACATTAGAGGGTGTCAGTCTCACTCTGAGTACTGACCCTAGGCAGAAGCTTCTCAAGGGAGAACCCAGTTTGCTCAGAATACATTTATCCAGGATGGAAGGGAGGGTGGAGATGAATACCTTCTTGCCTGGACTGGAGCCTGCTTAGCCACATCACAAACACAGACATCCTTGCATCCTAATAACCCATTTGTCTTTGTTAAGAGTGACACAAGGTAGATGTTTCATTCATCTAGTTTCAAGTGTTCTGTCTGACACATCATAGGTAGTTGATATAAGTCAGTGCATTTTCTTGAATAGCCATGAACCTGTAGCCTCTCAGGTTGAGAACTAGGCATCTGCTGAGCCAGTGGCCAGCACAGATAATTAGCTTATTCCATGTCCTCTTTTCCTTTCCTTTTACTCATTTTTATTCTCAATAGAAGCATGGTTTTCAACATGGAGCTGTGATCTAAAATTAGTTTATAAGTTAATAGCCACAAATTTTGAACTCTTTTTTATTGAGACAAATAAATATCAATAAACTGGTTCTAGGGAGTCTGGAGCTGATATCCCAGAATCCTTGGACAATTAAAAATGAGAAAAAAATTAAAACATTACTGTAAATTATATGTATTTGCTCTATTATTATTATTCTGCAAACCCTAGAGGAACCATCATATTCACACAGTCAGGGTATATAAAATTACTTAAAGAAACAGAGGATTATAATGTAGCATGAATTCTAATTGGTCTTATAATAAAAACCCAGAGTCAGATATCAAGGTAAATCCTGAAAGACCAGAGAAGTAAAGGAACTACTCAGTCTCCCTTTACCTCTCCAACTCCTTAGTCTGAAAAAGCAGCCAAGCTCCTGTCTCTGCCTGCCTTATTTTCCTCTGTTCACCCAGCCATATCACTTCCTGTCTATCCGTACAGACCTCCTGACCCCTATGGTTAACTGATGTCTAGCTTCACCCTCTATCTTCAGGCAAGCTTTATTTGTTAGTGCAAAAACAAAATATCACCACATTTCTCCCTTTTTGTCTGAAATAAGAAAAGAAGGTTATAACTAATATAAGAAAAACTATATACAATAAGTACAATAACTATATACAATGTATATAATCAAGAATTACATTAACAATGTCCAGTTCATTACCATTTGACAAATTCAGAGAAAATACTCCATTCTCTGTCCTATCTTGGTAAGTTGTAAAGGTTGCACCGAATCTATTGTCTATTCTAACTTGCATTACCAAAACTATCTTCTTATATATCTCAACCTTGTATACTTTGCACCTCTTATTGAATTTCCTTTCTGAATCTGGTAACAAGGAAAACTATGACTATAAGGTCTTCAACTCCATCAGAGACATGAGAAGGAAATAACATTACCTGAGTAAGCAGAAAGTGCAAGCAAATGACTCCCAAAAAACGTGAGAAATGACAGAAACAGCTGGCTGCCTCAAGAGTCACCCAAGATTCCTCTGCAATGTTGGGGCACCCATCTTCAGCCTAGAGGCCTAGAATATCTGACCGACTTTTCTATAAAGCAGGATGTTCTGAAGGCTGTCTTACTTTGTCTTGGCAAAGTTCAGCAATCACTTTCTTTTGTGTCCTGCTTGTCCAATTTGAGCAGCATATTGTCAGCAGTCAAGGTAAGAGCACTTTCTTGTCCAATGGCTTACTTTTGCAACAAAGAAAGTAAACTCTATGTGGATTTTCTTCAATTCCCATCATCTTCTCTGAAGTAGATTGGTGCTGCCAGGAGCAAAGATGTCTCATTGTAAAAAAAAAAAAAAAAAAAAGAACTTATGTTATTAAAATATCTTTAATGCCATATTCCATAGATCTCTGAAGAGCCAGCCCCTGATAAAGAGAACTTGAGGCCTGGCATGGTGAGGCATGCCTGTAATTCCAGCATTTGACAAGGGCAGGCCAGCCTGGGCTATATACTAAGATTTTGTCAACAAATAAACAAGCATCACCACCACCATCCTGGAACACACTGTACAGGTCAATGAATTTGACTAAAGTAATTCATTTGGCTGTTGATTGTGGGATGTGGAGTGAAGCATCAAAGAAAGAGGCAAAGGGTGCTTGCACTTAGGGCCATTGTGCAGTCTCCAATGAACTGTGTTGAGCTGTGTCATGGAAGGGAAGGAGGGTAGAGCTTTTGTATTTAATCTCATGCTTTACTGGTCTATGTGGAAGATGAGGGTTTACTTCTATTCTATTCTGTAGAGTATTTTTTTAAACTTTTTTTCTTTAGCGGCCTGGCATGCAGCTCCCAAATAAATACACAGAGACTTATTCTTTGTTATGAATGCCTGGCTTTAACTTGACCTATTTCTAGACATTTTTTTTTTAAAATTATCCCATCTACCTTTTGCCTTTAGTCTTTTTTTTAACCTTTCTCTATTCTGTATACCTTTCTATACTCTGTAGCTGGCTGTGTGGCTGTGTGGCTGGCCTCTGGTATCCTCATCTCCTCCTTTTCTCAAACCTCCCTCTCTTCTCATATTTATTCTCTCTGTCTGGCAGCACCCCCCATTTCTCTCTCCTGCCTAGTTATTGGCTATTCAGCTCTTTGTTAGACCAATCAGGTATTTTAGGTAGGCAAAGTAACACAGCTTTACATAGTGAAACAAATGCAACATAAAATAATGCAACAGATCTTTGCATCATTAAACAAATATTCCACAGCATAAACAAAATGCACCACATCTTAAACTAATATTCCACAACACTGTCCCTGTATGTGCTAAACACATTTCTGTATGAGTGTAGTTTTGGAGTGGAAGATGCTGAGCTACATTGACAAGGCTGGAGATAGTCCCTGTACTCTCCTGGGTGTGTTGAGGGAACACACCCAGGGGCCAAAAGCTTCACCTTCACCATCTTGCTTTATTTTGTTCTGTGAATGAGTTATGGAGCTGGTAAAACTAATGAATTTGTTTCTTTGTTCCTTCGTTTTGAAAACAGGTCCCATTATTTCACTCAGGCTGGCCTGGAATGTGAATTGCCTTCCTCAACCTCTAGAATGCTGGGATTAAAAGTTCATCTTAACGCACCTAGTTCATGGTACCATTATAAAAGAGAAATGAGATAATAACTGCCCCAGATTTGTCACAATAATTTGTGACATAGCAAAGCTCCCAAGTGAAACTCCACAGACATGAAGTCCTTTTCACTCTCTCATGACATTCTACTGAAAACATAGAGATGAAATACGAGTGCTTCATCCATGGTAAGTCCAATGCCTGAAGCATAGAGGAGTGCTATATTCCACTACCATAGTACAGTGCTAACACTGTAACCATATGAAAGAACAGCTTCCCAGTTGAGGACCAATGGCAACTAGTAAGGGCTGAGAGATGGAGAGTCATCTTCCTCAGGATGAATACCCTGACAGGTTATCTAATGCCAACCAGTCAACATGAAACACATACATATGATTAAGCTAAAAGGACTCAGCAGCTTGTAATTATATTGTAATTTGTATATGTATGTATATAACAATAGTAATTAAAGAGAAAGAAACCATGAATTTGAGAAGGAGTTGGCAAAGCTAGTTGGATGGAAAAGAAGGAGGAGATAATGTAAATACTGTACACAGATTTAAAATTTATATATATATATAATTATATATATATATATATATATATATATATATATATATATAGTTTTAATAAATGCTTAAAAAGAAGCAGTGACCAGTCATTTTACCCACATATATCTCTTAGAATAAAGATCTGATCTGGATATTAGTAAACCTTCATGAAATGAAGACACATTAATTGCAGGAATTTGAATTTGTATAAGAAATGATATCTGTAAGGTGTATAGGTGTATTTCTTTCTCACAGGAAATGAAAGTGTCTATGTTTCCTCTTGTTTCCTTGTCAGTAGGTCCAGTGCCCTCCAAAGGACACATGCTCCATGATCCTGCTAAACAATGATCAGAAAATTGAAAGAGACTCCTATCTCTTTGTGAGTCCATTCCAGTACCTTGTCCTGTTGACAATTCAAGCACCAGACTGCAGCTCCTGCATTATTCTTCCATTCCTCACTGCATTGTTACACGTCCTGTACAGTCCACAAGGAAACATTTTTCCATGTCCCAGTAGCAATTGAGCAGTATGGATTTCCAAAAGCTAGCCGGGTATGATGGCACAAGAGGCTTTCTCTTAGTAAACGGCCACTTCACCCTTTCTTAGCAGTTGCCATAAAAACACACTTTAGAGGAGTAATTTCTTTTTCCACTAGAATTTCTTACTGATTGTAATTTAAAGCTGCAATAATTGAGATGTTGAGTTGGAGCTATTGAAAGGAAGGTGACACTGCCAGAGACAAGCTGCTAATATGCTAATACACTTGGGCATGGCCTGAGAAGTTAGACTGTCTCATTATTAATGACAGGAAAAAAAAGAAAGGATTTGTATTTTTTTGAGCCTAAAATAGCAGCTTTGGGTACTGAAGAGGGCAAGACAGGAAGTTAAAATGAAGAGGCTAGGCTGCATGTTTTGGGAAAATTAGGCTTTGGTAGCAAAGAAATCTGCATGTGGGTGACCTGGCTCCAGTGTGAACACTGTTGGATTCTTTCCCTTCCTTCTTGTGCCTGTAAGAGCCAGCTCATATCAATGTTCCAAACTCAGTAACTGAAAAGGAACTTACGGCACAGTGGCATGCACTAATGACTATTTACCAATGTCCTTTTTTTACTTGTGTTCCTTATTCTTCTTAGCTGTGTTTGGCCTTGTATATTTCTTGTCTCAGATTCTTTGTGGAGATGTCCTGGATAGACATTTTTAGTTGTATTTGAATGAAAATAGCTGATAAAATGAACTGCACAGTGGACCATATGATAAACATGCTGAGCATTTTAAAGTAACTTTATTTTTTTAACAGAGATAGGGTGTTAGGTTTTTTTTTTTTTTTTAGCTAAGGATTGAACCCGGGACCTTGTGCTTGCTAGGCAAGTACTCTACCACTGAGCTAAATTCCCAACCCCGGCATCTAGTTCTTTTGTGTTTTAATAAACTCATCTTTATTTGCTATATGGTCTAGGGAAATGATTCAGTGGGTAACTTACTTGCAAGACCAGCATGAACACATGAGTTTGAATCTCCAGAAATCACCGTCCCACCTATAATTGTAGTGTTCCTACAGAGAAGGGAGGCAAGACAGGATGCTCCCATCAGCTATCCTGGTACACTTATCATCAAACAGCAACAGGTAGAAGGTCAGAGCAGACACCTGAGGTTGTTTCCTAACCTCCACATCTGTGCCATTGCATATGCACACTCAATGCACAATCTTAGTGCTGGCTAAGCAAGTGTTCTTCCTGTGATACATATCACTAGCATTGAGCAAAGTTTTTACCTTACAGTTAGAGTTGAAATTGTGACAACCTAACACAGTTTGTTTTCACAGAGGAAGCAGTAGGAGGCAGATGTACATCCTACCTGTTTTAGACAGTTCTACAAGGGTGTGTCATGGGCCCTTCACAGACATGGCCCACACTGGTGGCTGGCTGTGTCTGAGTAGTACTGAGCTGCCATTTCTTAGGGTGGGAGCTTAGTTAAGGTTCCCCCTCTTCTGTCTCTCCTGACTCTGAAGGCGTGGCGATGGTCACCAATCTCTTCACAGACCTGGCAGACAGCAGAGCCTCTGGAAATGGTGGGTAGAGCAGTGTGAAGTCTGTTGCTTTATCAGTTTTGCTGTTGCTCATGTGACATATCCCAGCATTTTTCTACTTTTCTAGGCAAAACATCTTCTATTTTCACTGGCTCCTGTATTGCTTTACTGCACAGTGACAGTCTATTGGAAGTAAACAAGGGAGCATAGGTTCATTGGGCTTGTTTTAGAGGGTAGAGTCTGTGTCTATGTAGCTCTTGGGGGCCTTTGGAGAGCCAATACAAACAGGGGAACATGAGGTAGAGGTATCTGCTCTCCTCGTGGCATCTAGGTGGCAAAGGGAGACAGAGGAAGGGCTCCATGTCTCAATATTTTTTACAAAGGTACACCCCCAGTGACTAACTTCCTCCCACTGATATCAGCGTCTTAAAAAGTCCACCCTCTCCCAAAGTGCCATGGTCTGTCACAAATGGGCCCTAAAAGGCAATTATCTAAACCATGCAAAATTTATAATTCATTTTGAAAAAGAAAAATCCTCAACCCTCCCAATTCTTCCTTAGGAAAATACTTTACCAAAGATCACTTTTTATTACATCTGACAATATCTTCACCTGTGGACTTATCAAATTCAGAACTATATACAGATATCACTTTGGAACCCCATAGGTGTCTCCAGCTATCTGTCTCTTGATGCCTCTGACAGAGAGCTAAAACAGTTCTTTACCTAATCTTCTCCCAGATGAGTTCTACCTTTGAGTGTCTACTATACCCATGTTTGGTGCTCAGCTATTACTATAGTCAAACTCTGCCTGGTGCCTATGTCTCTTTTACATCAAATTCTATATCGGCCATCATGAAGTTTGCAGCATGGTGCACATTCTGCTTCCCTAACTCTGGTCACTTGGTTCTTCCCTTTGCAGACTCCCATGACACCCAGGTATCAATGTCCACAAATAGTTCTATCCTATTCTAATCCATGTTGCCTTTTCATCCCCATAGCTAAAGTTCCAAGATAAATATATGGTGGGTGGTGTGGAAAAATCCTGGAAAAATGTTTCTTATACATGTAAAATAAAATAAACTTGAGTCAGTTTGAAACTAGGAACACTCAACTTAAGATCTAGAATCCATCTTGTCTCTGATTTTACTATATACTTTAGAGGGCTGTTAGAGTATAATCCATCTTCACAGGCATTTCCCTCCCTTTGGACATGCCACTCATTTTAGTATCAGATGTTCCACCCAGCTATACTTCTTGCTGGCATTTTGTTCCTGTATAACCCTATGTTCTCAGATTTTAATTAAAATGTTTTCTCTTTGAAATCTCTTTCAGATGTGAACTTTCAAGCTTACCTTTCCCATAGAAGTTTGCCATGGAAATTCTTTTTGAAAAATTAAAAAGAAGAAAAATAAGACAAAGAAAGGATAGGCCACTGGAGACTGAGTAGAGGGAGGAGAAGGCAGAAAGTGTGAACACACAAACAGTGCTGCATGGTACTCAGGAAGCAGGTAGATCTTAATTTTACACTTGAAGCAAGCATAGCACATAGTGTAGGAGTAATTAATGAAAGAACTTAAGTCCAACACATGTATTATAAAACTTGAGAAGAGACAGAGACACACACATTTATACCCCTTTTCAAAAATAAGGCAAAACTTGAGGTGAATAAAACAAAAACAATAAAAGAAGAATGTGTTATGGTGGGAAGAGAATGATGTATATCTCAATAATGCCCTTAATTCACCATTTAAAACAAAATTACTGTAACCCTTACCCAAAATTTGCACTTATGATTAATAAAAAAATAAAACATACACAACTACAAGACAGTTGAAGGTAAAAGATTATACATAGGAAATACTTACCAAAAAAGTTGAAATAAATTTAGATGGCATAGACATGAATAATAAAAGTTCCTTTAGGCATATAGAGAAAACACATGATAAATGTTTAAATCACTTGAAAAACATAACATTAGTGTTTTCTATTACTGATTTCCTATCAATGTGTATATCTCTTCTTTGTTATTTCAAAATTGTGTATACAATTAAATTATAATAATAACAATATTTGCTTGTTTTGATATGAATTTTTTGTTTGTGTTTTTTGGTTTTGAGAGAGAGAAAGAAAGAGAACATGAAGTTGGATGGGAGGGAGGTGGGGATGATCTGGGAGGAGTTGAGGTATGGACAAGAATATGATAAAATATATTGTGTGTAAAAATGTAACAAAACATAATTTTAGCAAATTTCAAAGAGAACTACATCAAATATGAATTTAGAATGAAATTTCATTTTCAAAGTGAAAATCATAAGTAATAGAGATAATGTAGAATTATACTTAGAAATTCAGGTTAAATAGTTGTAAGAAAATATACAAGAGCGTTTATCAAAGTTGTAAAAGATAAAGGTTTTTGAGTGGTAAAGAAAAGGAAATGATGAGTAAAAAGAGAACATTAAAATGTAATATAAATCTTTGCCAGCCTAACAAAGAATTAATATCTAGACTATATGAAGAACTCCAAATAATAGGCATAAAAGTCATCCAATCAATAAATGAGTAAATTAACTGAACACCTATTTCTTAAAAAGAAGAAGTACAGGTGGCAAATAGATAGCCAGTGGAAAAAATTCAACCTTTTCAGTCTTTGGGAAATGCAGCTCAAAACCACATTAAGATTCTTTCTCATGAATTAATAAATGGGATATAATGAAACTGAAAAACTCCTGTATGGCAAAAAGACACCTTCAACAGGACAAAATGGCAGCCTACAGAATGGGAAAAGATTTTCACCAACAGCATATCTGACAGAGGCTACTATCCAGCATATATAGAGAACCCAAGAACCTAGACATCAACAAGCCAAATAATCCAAAAAAAAAAACCAAACAAAAAACAAACAAACAAACAAACAAAAAACCTAAACAGAGAATTCTCAACAGAGAGATCTCAAATGGCCCAGAAGCACTTAAAGATATGTTCAAAATCCTTATCCCACAGGGAAATGCAAATCAAAACAACTCTGAGATTGCGTTTTACACCAGTCAGAATGGCTAAGGTCAAAACCACAACTCATGCTGGTAAGGATTTAGAGTATGGGGAGCACTCCTCTATTGCTGGTGAGAGTACAAAATTGTACAGCCACTATGGAAATCTATGTGACAGTTCCTCAGAAAGTTGGGAATTGATCTACCTCAAAATCCAGCTATATTACTCCTGAGCATATATCCAAAGGACGTTCCATCATACCACAAGGACACTTGCTTAACTATGTTCAGTGCAACTTTATTTATAACAGCCAGAAACGAGAAATAACCCAGATGTCTTTCAACAGATAAATTTATAAAGAAAATGTGGCAAATTTATAAAATGGAGTATTACTCAGCTATTAAAAATAACATCATGAAATTTGGAGGCAAATGGGTGGAATTGGAAAAAAAAATATCTTGAGTAAGGGTAACCAAGACCCCAAAAGAAAATCATGGTATGTGCTCACTTACAAGCAGCTATTAGTTATAAAGCAAAAGATAATCATGCTATCATACAGCCCTGGAGAAGCTAAGTAATAAGGAGAGGCTGAGGGGGAATGCATGGATCTCCCTGGAAAGGGGAAATAGATGATTTTTGTCAGTAGACTGGTGGCAGGTGGGGATGGGAACAGGATGGATTAGGTGTGGGGTGGAGGGAGAGAATACTGGAAAAGATGACTGGAATTGAGTGGCATTTCAGAGGCAAGTTAGAAACCTAGCACAATGGAAACTCTCAGGAATCCACAAAGTGACACTAAGGGAGACTCCTACTAATGGGGATGTGGAACCTGAACTGGCCATCTTCTGTAACCAGGCAAGACTTCCAGGGGAGGGACTGAGACATGATTCCAGTCACAGAACCTTCAACCTACAATTAATCATGCTTGCAAGATGTGCTAGGGAAAAGGTGGCAGAGAACTTGTGGGAGCAGCCAACCAATGACTAGTTGAAATTGACACCCATGCCATGAGAGGGAGCCCATGTCAGACAGTGACTGGAGGGCCAGAAATCAGAGTCTGGATAGCCCAGTGACTACAGATAGAACCAAACACACACACACATACACACACACACACACACACACACACACACACAAAGTCTCCTAGCTTCTCTGGAGCTATGGGTTATAGTCTGATTATCCTTTGCTTTATATCTAGTATACACTTATGAGTGAGTACATACTATGTATGTCTTTCTGAGTCTGGGTTACCTCATTCAGGATGATATTTTCTAGTTCCGTCTACTTGGCTGCAAATTTCATTATGCCATTGCTTTTATAACTGAGTAATACTCCATTGGGTATATGTACCACATTTTCTTTATCCATTCTTTGGTTGAGGGGCATCTAGATTGCTTCCAGGTTCTGGCTATTATGAATAATGCTGCTATGAGCATAGTTAAGCAAGTGTCCTTGTGGCATGATTGAGCATCCCTTGGGTATATGCCCAAGAGTGGGGTCATTAGGTCTTGAGGTAGACTGATTCCTAACTTTGTGAGAAACCGCCATACTGATTTCCAAAGTGGCTATACAAGTTTGCACTCCCACCAACAGTAGAGGAGTGATCCCCTTGCTCCATATCCTCTCCAACATAAGCTTCATCAGTGCTTTTGATTTTAGCCATTCTGACAGGTGTCAGATGCTATCTCAGAGTCATTTTGATTTGCATTTCCTTGATGACTAAGAATGTTGAGCAATTCTTTAAATGTCTTTCAGCCATTTGGGATCCTTCTGTTGAGAATTCTCTGTTTAGCTCTATAGCCCATTTTTTAAATTGGATTGTTTGGTATTTTGCTGCCTAGTTTCTTGAATTCTTTATATATTTTGGAGATCAGCCCTCCATCAGAAGTTGGGGTAGTGAAGATCTTTTCCCATTCTGGAGGCTGTCATTTTGTTTTATTTACTGTGTCCTTTGCCCTACAAAAGCTTCTCATTTTCAGAAGGTCCCATTTATTAATTGTTGCTCTCAGTGTCTGTGCTGCTGGTGTTATATTAGGAAGTGGTCTCCCAGGAATCCACAAGGATGACCCCAGATTAGACTACTAGCAATAGTGGTGAGGATGCCTGAACTGGCTTACCCTGGTAATCAAATTGGTGAATACCTTAACTGTCATCATAGAGCCTTTGCCCAGTATCTGATGGAAGCAGAAGCAGAAATCCACAGCCAAGTACCAGGCCATGCTCCAGGAGTCCAGTTGAAGAGAGGGAAGGGGGATTACATGAGCAAGGGAGTTTAAGGTCACGATGGGGAAATCTACAGAGAAACTGAACCAAGCTCAAAGGAATTAATGAACTTTAGACCGACAGCTGTGGAACCTGCATGGGATTGGACTAGGCCCTCTGCATATGGTAAACTGTTATATAGTTGGGTCTGTCTGAGGGGCCCCAGTGTGATCAAGAGCTACCCCTGGTGCATGAGCCAGCTTTCTAGATCCCAGTACCCATGCTTGGACACCTCTCTCATCCCTGATAAATCAGGGAGTGTCTTCGTCCTGCCTCAACTGAATGTGCTAGGCTTAGCTGTCTCCGCATGGAAGAACTTACCCTGTTGGAGGAGGGGATGAGGGGGGGGGGGGGATAGTGGGAGGAGGGATGAGAGGTGGATCTGTGGTTGGTATGTAAAATGAATAAAAAAAAGTCAACGAACTGATTCCTAATGAAATTCCACTAGACTGGAGCCTACATACTCATTGTCAATGAGGCTTCATCCAGAGACTGAGGGAGGAGATTCAGAAACCCACAGCCAAACATTGGTCAGAGCTCCAGGAGTCCTGCAGAATAGGGCCAGAGGGGTCAGGACACCACAAGAAAATGGTCCACAAAATAAACTAACCAGTGTTCGTAGGGGTTCACGGAGACTGAAGCAACAGTCAGGGAGCCTATATGGGTCTGACCTAGAGCCTCTGAATATATGTTATGATTGTGTAGCTTGGTGCTCTTGTGGGACTCCTAAAGTGGGAGCAGGGGTTGTCTCTGACTCTTGTCTGCTTTGCAGACCCTTTTTATCCTACTGGGTTGCCTCATCTAGCCTTGATATGAGCAGGTGTGCCTATTTTTTTAAAAATAATTTGACATGCCATGTTTGTTTGATATCCCTGGGAGGCCTGCCCTTTTCTGAAGGGAAAGAACAAGTAGATCTGGGGAGAGGGGATGGGGGGAGGTAGCTAGGAAGAAAGGAGGGAAGGAAATGGTAGGAATGTAATATATGAGAGAAGAATAAATTAAACAAAATTAGGTCTCA
The DNA here is from genome assembly GCF_903995425.1 of Onychomys torridus. NCBI lineage: Eukaryota > Metazoa > Chordata > Mammalia > Rodentia > Cricetidae > Onychomys > Onychomys torridus. The sequence goes on along the minus strand of NC_050452.1, from coordinate 20,432,123 downwards.
CTTTAATCAAAATGGCCATAGTCAAGAAAACAAATATTAGTGAGAATAGAGGGAATGAAGGTGTCCCATACATTGCTGTAGAAATGGAAGTTTTGCAGTCTCTATAGAAATCAATGTGGAGGGTCAGAGAAAAAGCATGTAAACACAGAGCAACCATAGGACTCAGTCACATCACTGCCAGTATCCGAGGAGTAATCTAAGTCAGCACGGTATAGGGATCCTTGCCCATACATATTTACTGTAGAACCATACACAATTACAGCAATAGAATTAAGCTAGCTGTCTGTTGACAGATGAATGGATAAAGACAGTTCAGTACATATGTTCACAGCAGTTTCACTGAGTTGTCAATGAGAATAAAACTGTCATTGGAAATGAAATGTATACAAGTGGAGACCATCATGATAAATGATAAGCCAGATGAGAAAAGACAAATATCATATTTTCTTTGATATATGTAGTCTATATGTTATAGATGATAAGTAGGTAGATAAAATAAAGGAAGGATGGAAGGAAGAGATAGATGGGTAGATAAATAAGGTGTGAGTGCACCAGCAGAGGACTGAGAAAGGGGAAGGGAGTCAGAGAAAGGAAAGGGAGAGGAAAGAAAGACAGGACACTGGGAGAAGACAGCAGCAAACAGATGATGTTCAGAAGAAAATGTCATAAAGGAAATCATCATTTTGTGAAAAAAAATATGCTAATGAAAATGAAAAAAAGGATCTCTAAAAACAAATATTTGAAAATTATTCTTTTTCTAAAATCATTTTGTGGTTTGGGCAGGCCTTGAAGTGGAAACTTACAGAGAGTGCTGTAGGCAGAAAGAACCAGAACAGAAGCTGACAGCTGAAGTAAGCAATTATATTATAAAATAATAGGAGTTCAGTAGAGGGAAATAAAATTATCATTGTGATAATAAAAGTAATGAAGTAAGAGACAATGTTCTAGAAGGGGTTAGGAGAGTTAAATATTAATATGAAACCTAAAGTTAATGGAACCAATAAATATTTAGGAGATCTAATATAGCATAAAGGAAAGTAACGATGAACAGGCAATATTGAAGAACATGACCATTTAGGTTTAAACATTCTTTAGAGACACTGACGACATTTTTCATGACTACCATAGCTTCAGTCCAGAACACCAAACTGTTGATGTGCTGTTAGCCAGACCGTGGAGTCTAACCAGTTCATTTTTATATACCCTTGCATGTTCTATAGTGTATACAGTTTTACAGACTGAAATAATTCTCATAAACCTCAAAACAGAGTTATATGCATACATATAACTATATCTGTATATATAGATAAAGCAAGAGAGAGATTTTACCACATACCACAAAATATGAATTTATAAAAAGCAATATAAGAAATGATGATAAAATGAGACATGCAGTTAACAATTAGCACTTATTTTCATATTTTAGCTTTTAGATGGGCAGTAGGTTCTCAAGTCTTTAAATTATTGTTTCTAATGCTCATATAAGAATTATAAATTCTTCCATTTATACTAATTATTGTATACTAATGTGATTAACTGGATGAAGAAATTTTGAAGTCATTGTTAGTCTCCTGATGAGGGTCACAGAAAGTCTACATTAATACGTACCTGGAAAATACATAAGAAATAAAAAAGGCTTGAATCTATCTGTGTGTCTGTCTGTCTGTCTGTTTATCTTATATCTATATATCTACCGATGTATCTTCTATACATACTTCTATCATTTATCTACAATTTATCATTTGTCTATTTATCTACCTAGCAATAATCTATCATTTATCTATCTACCTATTTGTCTTACATAAGTAAATTGGTGTGATGTAGTTTTAGGTTTAGAGTGATGAAGAACAATCTTAGCACAGACAATATCATTGACTTTGAAAGGGTCTTGCAGTCCATGGTGGAAACACACAGCTGGAGGAACAAATTGAGGGAGTCAGCAAGAAATTATGTATAAATACGTATGTGTTTGTTGTTGATAAGTATGGCCAGTTGTAAGTTTACATAAGAAAGACAGTGATTGTAACACATACTGCTTTGAACACCTATCTTAGAATAGTGCTTTAGAATATTCTTAAAAATGTTCATATTGCATTTTGTTTAAAATCTACAAACCCTTTAAGGTTAGAAGTCAGGTAGGTTCTGTCCATTAAGCTATGGACTAAGACCTACTCTAGTTCCTAACTTGGTGAAAAATAAAATACATAGGTAATCATAGTAAACTAGAGAACTGAATCTGTGTACCACATTCAGATGTCTCTTGGTGGAGAGAACCATAAAATTACCTAGAGAGGCATGTTTGCCAATGTTGCTATCCAGGCCAGGAATGGCTAAGCCGAAAAGACAACACTGAGTTCTGCCCTCAGGTTCCATCCCATTGCTTCATGCCTAAGTTGGCCACATAAGAGTGTCTAGCATGCAGCAAAGGTTCAGAAGCCCAGTTTCTGATTAACACTAGTCATTGCTGTAGTGACCAGGGGGGACACATGCAGGTGGACACATTTGAGAGCCCAAGGATGGAAGAGAATCTTGCAGTCTGATTTGGTGGGTGCATCTCCCATTTGGAAAACAGTGATTTGGGCTTTTCAAGGTATAGAATACAGCAGAAGACTCTGAAGTGAAGGGGACAACTTGGGATTGCAAACAAGTCACAAATGCATAGAATAATTTAAGAAGAAATGCATGAAAACCAGATTTTGAAAAATTCAATCAATAGCTCCTTCCCCTTCTAATTTTAAGAGTTGAGTTATTCATTTCCCCCAAGACTTTCATTAGCCTTAGCAAATGGGCTCTGTTGAAGCCGCAATTCTTGTCATAAGTGCTATTCAGAGAACATCTGCGTGGAGCTGTTCTTTCCCCATTTGCAAGCCGAGCTTCGATGCTTGCTAAAGCAAGCTGCCAAGCAGAGGGTTGTTTTCTGGGCCCAATCAAGCTGCCTCTTTCAGATGTTGAAATCGCATGTTTTCTGTATAAAGCAGATGCTTCCATCATATAAGACTAAATTACCCTAAGAGGTTGAGGGAAGGGTCTAAGGATGAGCCAAAACAGGAAGCTTCGCTGTAGGTTTAAATGGTGCTCTAATCTTGCATTTGTTTACGTTGAAAAGAATACAATGCAAGAATGGGACAGATGATGAGTGGCATTGAGTTCCAACTGAAGCTGAGAAGAGATGAACTCATAGCTAGGTTTTCTATGGATTGGCACTATATGAGTGAGTTAGCAACAGAGGCTCAGGACTGAAGCCATATTCTTGCTCAGAAGGTCCCCAATGGCTTATCTTGCAAAGTGAAGCTGCCCACAGAAGATCCCTGGTGGCTGATCTTGACATTCAGGAACTCCCTGAGTCTTAAATTATGGGCAAAGTAGCTTAGTTGCAAAAGTGTCTACTTCACTGAGGCTAAATTGGGCATGGAAATGAAGAAAAAGCCAGTTTCGGGTAGAGACTTAACCTGCCCTGCCAGTTGGCTGGACTGCAGCATCTGGTGAAGTGTCTATCTGAGGTCCTCCTGTCTGGATGAGGATGTGAAAATCATCTTAACGGCTCACTGGGCCAGTTAGATCCTGTCTAGTGGGAAAATTTCCCAATAGCTGGTTTCTAACAGAGATCCAGGATCTCCGGCATGCTGTTATTATTGTTATTTTTTAACCTTGGCATGTAGGAGTGTGTAGACAGAAGACATTCTAGGCTGCATAGTGAGAATTGTACTTTGATGTGTATGGGGGTAGGCTTCAGGTAAAAATCTGTAACTAAGACGTGGCCAAAAGGAAAAGTCCAAACCACACTGTGGAGTACCAAGACAAAAATCTTAGTTGTCTTCTTAATTCAATCTTTTAAGCCAGTGGGCAGTAACTTCTAAGAGAAAATATGGAGAGAAATATACACTTCTGTGGTGAAGTAAATGGCCAAATCTATGTGCATAGAAAATAGTGCTTTGGGAAAAAAAACCCAGGAAATTCATCTTAGGAAGCCTTCATCTGTGCCATGTCACATAGCAGAACCAAGGTGGTTCTCTGCTATAAGTGTCTTCAGTATGCACTCCATAAGACACTAACTGGGTATTATGAATAGCCCAAGCTATGGGAGCCTGATTTCGATCAGCTGAAATCAACAGTGTAGCCAGAAGGCTGCCTGGCTGCTGCTAGACAAGAGAGACACAGACTTGGCTTTCATGTATGTGAAGCCATGGGCAGAAGGAAAAATTTAACTTCCTGGTGTGTTTGGAAGAGTGGCTGATATTCATGGTTCTGGGCCACTAGCCCAGATGATTACTTGAGACCATCCACCATCTTCATTGAGGTACCTTGCGTTCAGTCAGCTGTCCAAAGCATAGTCATATACCTCTTGAATTGTCCTTGAGTTACACAGGTTAGCCCTTGGCAAACAAACTCCTCAATGACTTTCCTAAATCTACAAGCCAATTTCTAAATAATATGCTACATTGTCACCCATTTTGCCTCTTGTGTCCTCTGATCTTGGTGTGACTCTTTAGCAGGTGCCATCAGGGAAGCAGATCCTATCATGGTTCAACCTAATCCAGTAGCTCTCTATTGGAAGAAATCTGCTCTTCTATGTCAAAAATCCATTTGCCAACATTTGCAGGAAATTTGGGTTGTCACAGTGTGGGTGCAAGATGCTAGTGGGTCTATCTAGTGTTGATAACCATTCTACTGAATACAGGAGAAACCCCACAACAAAGAATCATCAATACAAAGTGTTAGTAGCGTCTATGTTGACAAAAACTGTATTGATGATACTCTCCACATTTAGCAATTAAAAGTGCAAGATGACTCACCCAGTTTGAATTTCATGTAAGTGACAAATGTATTTTTGCTATATAAATGTCTAACCACATTGAAAAACCAGAGATTTAATTTGCTTTGTTTTCCTACAAGAGAATACCACAGACTGAGCAGTTCATAGTGAGCAGAAATAAATTTGGCTCATGAGTTGGAGATTGGGGTGGAGATGATGGGGTAACCAAGAGTAAGGACTGTCCTCTGGTGAGGACATCAAGATTATCTCTGGCTGGGGGATTAAAGGTAAAAAATGCAGGGGAATGAAAGGGTAGGTGGGGGAAGTACCTGGCTTTAATAATAGCTACTTCCAGAAGGCTTACCACTCCTGTGATGATGCCATTAATCACCATGCCTTAGAGGTGATTAGTGTCCAACACACTACAACGCTATTGCACTGAGGATAAACATCCAATGTGTTAACATTAAGCACATTCCAATGGCAGTGTATCTCACAGCTTGTTTCCAATGTTAGGATTTTTTTTTTTCCTGTAAACAGAATGACAGAGTAAGCATTCCTTTGTGTCTGGGTTTACCATTGTTTTTACCTTTTTTTGCTCCCTATTGTGACTATGATATTGCTCAAATTGTTGCATAAAACAGTGGCATTTTATTGTTGTTACCCTATGGCAATCTGTGGTGAAAACACTACACATTTATCTTTCTACTCAACTGTTTCAGGGTAGTTTCTAAAATTTTTCTATTTGTTGTAGATGGTGCTTCCATTCCTATTTTCTATAAAGTTTTGGATAATAAGTGAATACAATGACTTTGGGTAGATCAGTGACATCACCAGGTGTGAACTGACACAGTTACTCAGTTCTGTATGGAGACTGTGCAAATACATGGTCCTATGGGCATCACAGGAATGTTTAGTTATCCCCTGGTCTCTATACATGATACTGCTGTTTTAAATGTCATCCATTATAGTGGTTGGTGATGCTATCACATTTGGGTTTGAATAACACTTTCCTGACAGCAATGATGAGGACTTTTCTAGTTTTCTTTCTGTTACTGTAATGAACACCATGACCAAAAGCAGCTCAGGGGAGAAAAAGATTTATTTCATCTTATACTTTCAGGTCACAATTGATCCCTGAGGGAAGTCAACATAAAGGAGGAACCAGGAGATAGGAACGGAGGCAGGTGCCATTGACCACAGTAGGCTAGCCTCTTTTATCCCAATCATTAATCAAGGAAATGCACCTCAGATATGCCCATAGTCAAGTCTGATGGAAGCAGTTCTGAAACTGAGGTTCTCTCTTCCCTGGTTACTCTATTTTATGGCAAGTTGACACTAAGGAGAAAAAAAAAAAAACACCACAAACAGCAACAACAACAAAAAACCACTGTTTCAAAATGCTGACTGGCATTGTAGTATAATTGTGTTTTTCTTGTTGCTTGGACTGTGTGTGGTAACTCTGGACTTGTCATTTATCTTGAGCTCAGTTTGATCTCTGTGCACATTTCACTAGATAGACTGCTAGCACACACAAGAAGATTGATGAAGTGGATACATTACTTTGAGATAGGTAGCATGAAATAGTGGGAGCTTAGGATTCATGACAACCCTTAAGACTTAGGAAATCTGCTCAAACAGATGGCATCTCACCTGTATGAGTCACACATGACTGCAGCTTTGGGACCCTGAAGACCCTTGGTCATAGCCTTTGCATATCAGGACTACTTATTTTCTCTGATCAAAGGACTGATCTAGAAGAGCCCTCCAATACACCAAAGACAGCTAAGTTAAGGGCTATATAATCTTTTTCTCTAAGGAAGACAAAAGATAGAAGTATTTGAATTTTAAGCAAATAACTACAGTTACTATAAACTACATTGTATTGACCATATAGAATATAGTTAAATCACAAATACTATTATGGGGTTTCAGAATTAAAAAATCTCTAGTTAAAGCAATTGGTAGGTTTTTTTTCTTTTTGCAAAGTATATTTTTGTACTTTACTTCCAATCCACTGCAATGGTTGAATTTAAGCAGATTTCTATTAAATAGCATACAATTGAACAGTGTTCTTTTGAAACTGAAAATCTCAGGCTTCAATTAGTATATTCAGATCTTTTAGCAATAACTAAATTTTTACATGGATTCAAGAGTTTTAGAATAAAATAATTCCAGATATTCATTGTTAACTTGCACACTTAATATATACTGAGACAATGTTTTAAGGTAAAATCAAGTAAAAATAAATTATTGAATTTAATTTATTTTAAAATTTTTATGTAAATAAATTATCCATCTCTACACATGTAATTTCTATTGGAAAGTGTTATCATATATTGTACCTTAAATTGGTCTCTGATATCCCCTGTATGATGCAAGGACTTTAATATTTTTATACCACTAGGACACCTTTCCTTCCTTACCACTTTGAAAACATATTTTAATGTACATATTTTAAATATACCAGAAAATATTAATATTTGAAGCAGCTGATTTGCATAGCCTGCGTTCATTCTTTCCTTGCTTCTGGAATCATCGCCATGAGCCATCTTTTCTGTGGAGTTCCCGAGAGTACTTGTGTTCAGTGTTATTTTTCCCATGATGAATTCTCTCAGTGATTGCCTCAAGAACACTTTATTTTCCCTTCATTTTTGGAGCACATTTTCAGTGCTTAAAGACTTCCTAGATGGTCAGCTATTTCATCACTTTAGGAAAGTCATAACGTTTCCTTCTTTTTCTGTCGTTTCTGTTGAAAGCGAGCCACCAGTCTACTGTCACTTTTTGAAGCTGTTATCTATATTGCTATATGATTACTTTGAGGGTTCTGCCTTTGTCTCTAGTGCCCAGTGTCTATGATGTATGTTGCTATGGTATTTCTTTGTACTTATTTTGTCTGATATTTCTAGAACAATGTTTCTGTAACATATATATTTTTAGTATTTTTAGAAAATTCTTTGCTGAGAATGTCTTCAGATATTCCTTTTTTTCCCCCAATCTGGTTTCTTTCCTCATTCTACATTCTGTATGTCCTCTTTCTGGCCCATTGTTTCTTATTTTATTTTCTATCTCCTTTTCCTTTGTGCAGTGTGGATGCTTCTATTCACTCACCCAGTCCTCTAATATTGTCTTTTTTGTTTCATGTTTATTAACTTGTCTATATTGAACATTTTGTGTTAAACCCTTACTTTGATCTATATTGTGTCCACTATTTAGGAATCTTTATTTTACAGACTAATAACTCTTCTGACATTTCATCATCTCTTTAATAGAAGATATTAATTACAATAATTTAAGTGTTCATGTGTGCAAACTCCAGTCCAGTCAACATGACTCCTTCTTTTGACTGCAGATGTATGGCCAATCTCTGGTCTTTAATGATTTGTTTCTATTTCCTGGTATGCTTGGAAAGATTTTTGTTTAAAGCTGGATATAGTAAAAGGCATTTTGTAGAAATTCTGGAAGAACTATCTTTGTTTCACAGAAAATAAAGGAAATTAAAGTTGAACGTACCTTTTACTCTTATGGTCATATTGAATATAACCAGATCACCTCAATTAAATCAAAGTCAATCAATATTCTGTGTGTAACCTCAAAGTACAGCTTTTCTGAAGTACAGGGTAAAAGCTATTCCACTTTTTTGGCAAGTCCTGAATTGACATTTTTGCCTTTCAAGACTTACCAAATTTGGAAGTGTTACTTAACTTTAGAATCTTCTAGAAGCCCACTGAATTTGTAGACCATTATCCTATTGATGTAGAGATTAGGAATCAGAATAGAGAGGGGTAGCATACAGAATGGTTGCTTTCCTTCTGTTTAAACTCCCCTTCTTTCAAATCTCAAGCATTTAAGTATTAGATACTTTGGTTTCTTCAGTCACACTGTAGGTGTCTTTAGCCCAAAGACTATCACAAGCCATGGCCCACTGTTGTGTGATCAGCTTCTCCTCTAGATTAGAATTCTCCAAAGGCATGGAGTGGAAGAGCTAGGACTTGGGAGAAAACCTCCCCAGAACTTTCCTTTTTCAGGTACTTTGGTCCTTTTGTTCTTGCACCTGTACTGGCATTCTGGTTATTGTAAGTTCATCAAGGTGACTAGGCAGATTCATCAAGTAGCATGTACTCTGCTACTGCCAGTAGTAGAAATCTGAAGTTTGGGTTTGGGCTTTGAACGACTTAGTGCTCTTCATATTTAGTTGATTTGAATCCCATGAAAATGTATGAAGACTTAACATTCTCTGTGCTCAGAGTCAGGGCCCCAGCTGAAGCTCTAAGGCTTAAAAAATGATTTCTCTAGAAGCTTCTAAGTGCTATGCGTAGAGCACAGAAGCATTTGAGAAGAGAAATGAGTTCATGGAACCTTAAGGTGCTTAAATTCCATCCTAGAGAGTGGTTTATAATTAGATGAGAGCAATTCTACCTCTTAGGACTAGTTTTTACTGACATTATCTAAAGGACATATCACATGCTTATTCACTCATCACCTAACAACACTCTCTAAGTTATTTACTGCTGTCTGTCCTTGTCTAGAGATGGCATAGCTAAGCCAGAAGCTCTAAAGTAAGTTTTGCAAGACCTCTCAAGGAACAAGTGATGAAGCCAGTGAAATTAGGCAGACCATAGCTTTTAATATGAAAATGTAAACCTAATGCATTATTATTATTACTAAAAATGACAGATGGTTCCTGAAGATCAACATCAACTAAAATTAAACCATTCTCTGCTCTACCACAAGGTTCCAATCAATCAGAAACAAGGAAGATATTTTTAATAGAAGTCAGATATTTGAGCAGGTACCAAACAGATTTTGCCAACTTCAGGCTCTTTCCCAACCCACTGTAGCAGAGCCTGGAAAAGGAGTGAGGCCTCAGAAACACCTCATTCAGAAGAGCCATTGTTTTTGTTTGGGATGGGACTGGGGGCTGTCTAGCCAGATGAATCTAAGATGAGCTCTAGAGACCAGAAACCTTCACTTTATGGTGAATGAAATGTCAGCTGTTCTTTACAAGACATTCCATAGGTTTAGGGGTCACCCCCCAGAAGCTGAGCCATGGTCAAGCCTTTCATTGGGAATTGCTAATGTTTTACCTGTGCCGATTTTCTGGAATTGTGCATGAGTTGGTATATTTCTATTTGATGCCTCTCATTTTTCTTACCTTTATAGTAACAGACTACCAAGGACCATGCATAAATAAACAGAGGTATTAGAAATTGAGAAAATAATAGAATTTGTTGTCCTGAGTCCTCTCATTGGAGATGAGGCACTAAAGTTAGAGGGGCAAATACTTACAGAAAGACAGGTAGTAAGCAGAAAACTGAGAGAGTATCTGTGATAACAGTGTTTGAAAGTAATAGAGAAGTTAAAAACTGAATCAGGAGCATGGAGACATTTGTGGTTCAAATGAATAGATACTATTTTTCATTGCATAATATCAGAGAAGACAAACTAGAGACATGAAATTAAAATACATAAAATATGATACAATGATTATAGATGGTTGAAGGCAAAATTTGAGTTCTTACAAGATCATAAAAGAGCTAGTCATAGTGATGTCCATTTCTAATCCTTGGACCAAGAGGTAGAGGACAGAGGATCAGTTTTGGCTATATAGAAAGTCTGAGGGTACATAAGACATACAGTCTCAAAAATTAAAAAGTTTTTTTTTAAGATTATATGAATGTATCATGGTATAAGGAAGAAATGCCAAACCATTCTGTTTCTCCAGATTAGAGCTTACCGGCCAGTGATGGCTTTTTCCCCTGGAAAAGGATTGTTTTTAATATAGCCTTCAAATAACAGTTATAAATTGACTGAACAATCAGCAAGCCATAAATATGACAAATGCTAGATTTTTCCAGAGTGATACTCAATAGTGTATCTCTATACATGTATGTCTATGATATATATGTGTGTGTGTGTGTGTGTGTGTGTGTGTGTGTGTGTGTGTACATATGTATGTAGGTATATGAATAGATGATAGGTAGGTAGATAGACAACAAATCGATATATATGAAATGTTTTATTGGGGGAAAAGGGTTAACAAAATTATGAAAGCTGAGAAGTCTCACCATGGGAAATTTACAAGCTATAGGCCCTTAGTGTGTGTAGTGTGGCCCAGTTCATGTTTGGAAGCACCAGAACCAGGTCCATTAAGGCTGAAATGACCAGTGTCACTGAATTAGTAAGGCTGATATTGAAGAGAATTCTCAGAGTGCAAAAAGCAAGCAGAAAGACCGCCCAAATAATGTGGTCTCACAATGAAGGATATGTACCCTTGCAAAGCCTATAGTGCCATGTTCTAGTGACCTATGTCTCTGTGTATGACACAGGAGGAAGGGACGAGAACACTGGCCATGGCCCTGCTGCCAATGTGCTGATCAAGTCTCGTAAAATATTCAGACTTCAGCTCCACTCAGGGATTACAGAGCAGTTTCTCCATCTCTGCTACATCTGGGAAATACCACACAACATTGTGTGAATAATACCAGTTCCATCCAGACATTCTAGAGCTGAGAAATAGGAAGGTGATTATTAGAAAATCCTTCTCCAATTAGTTGCCATTATGATCTGAGTCCATAGGAGTGATAACGTAGTTCTAAAGGCACTGAGATCAACAGCAGCTATTAAATCTGTACTTAAAATAACTTTTGGGTTGGGGATTTAGCTCAGTGGTAGAGCGCTTGCCTGGCAAGCACAAGGCCTTGGGTTCGATCCTCAGCTCAAAAAAAAAAAAAATTCAAAATCTTTATATTAAATCATCAGCTTTAATTAATAAATAACTAAAGCCTTTTCCCCCAAAACTATCCATTTCTTTTCCAACAATACTTATCAGTAGGCAATGTTATCAATAATTTTAGGTGGAGGGTTGTGTCTAGTGACACATGCTTCTACCTATGAAAACAGCTAATCGAAGTCGGTACTATATCCTTGGAGGGATGACAGAGATTGGTGTCAGAATCAAGTGTTTTGGGTCCCTTTCTGCTTCACACACTGTCAAAGATCCCTTTTGGTTTCTTGTCTCTGGCCCCTATCAACCAACTGTTTTAGATGCTTTGTGTAAATGTTGCAGTATTTCCCAGGACACTCGTAGGCTACCTGGGCCCTGCCTTAGAACTCCAGCTCTGTTTGGCCGTGAGTCTCTTCCACCCCTGTACTCACATTCACTGCTGCATGTGGTCACGGAAGCCATAGATTCAGACTTGTAAGAGGCCTACAGAACACCAAATAGGCAGGAACAGAAACTAAACTCCCCAGAGCACATAGTCAAAATACTAAAAGCACAGACTAGAAAGGGGAAAATACTAAAAATGTGTATTGAAAGCTACAAGAAGAAAAGCTTAGCCATATATAAATTCAGGCCCATCTGGATAAAAGCTGAGTATTTGATGGAAATTTTCAAAGGTAGAAGCCTTGAAAAGATGTATTCCAATTTTTGAAAGATCAAAATTGTCAACCCAGATTGTAACACCCAGAAAAACTATTAAAATTTAAGGAGAAATGAGAACTTCAGAGAAAAGACAAAAAAGTGGATTAAAAGCCAACTCTAAAGATGATACCGGAAGGAATACTTTGGACTGAAGAAAAGGATAAACACACTGAAGGCATTAACAGTGAGGAGAAATACTAGGACACTTAATCAAAAGAACTTCAAAAACAAGACCAAATAATCATGAAAATAACAGGAATCACTATATATGTTCCCACAATAAACTTAATATTAATGAACTCATTTCATAATAAAAATTTTTGAGTAGCAGATTATATTATAAAGCAGGATTCATCTTTTTGCTGCATCTAATAAACATGCAACACCATGAAATTTTGACACTTACTCAGGTTAAAGAGATGCAAAAAGATATTCTAAGCAGGTGGACCTACAAAATAGGGATGTATAGCTTTTCAGTACAGTTCAAGTCAAACTCTTCAGAAGAGATAAAGAAAGTCTCATCACACTCATGACAGGAACACTTCATCAGGACACAGTGCAATTCTAAACATTAGAAACAGAACTAAGAAGAGTGTTGAAAACTGTAAAAGAAAAAGTTGAAGTCAGTGAAAAAGGCAAGCCCACCAGAACAATATGACTATTAGACAGAAATCTTTAAAGCCTGAAGGGCCAGAAAGGCTATATTTCTAAGCTGAAAGAAATACAACTGTCAGTCCAGAATATTACATCCAACAAAAATATTAAAATTGTTTATATCTACAACAAAAACATTAAAATTTATTGCTAATAGAAATTTATGATCATTAAGTTAACTCTATAGAGGATATTGTAAAGAATACATCAGTCTGAAAAGAAACATACCCAAGAGGTCCCAGGGAAGAAATAAAAAATGCCAGAACAAGTAATCAAAGAAACATTTACAAATCATCTAAGGCTCAGGGAGCACTGTTGAAGAGGGGGAAGAAAGATTGTAAGAGCCAGAGGACCAGGCTGTTTGCTTTGAGATTTTGTCTCCTGGGAACATTGGAAGCTACAACCATAAAGTTCACCAATGCCTAAACATGAGCTTGACAAAGACAACAACCATAAATATGCCAAAGTGGATGGGGTAAAGTCCAGGAGGTTTCAAGCCTACAAAAAGACACACAGGCAACTAAGGAATGACAAGAGTGTCTAGAAGGTCTTGCACAGAGAAGAAAACACCAACTAGTTATCCAATACCAAATGATCAGCCCTGAAATCATACATACAAGTAACTTTATATAGACTTAGTAAGTTATATTTGAGAATATATATGTCTATACATCTGCATACACATATATGTATCTAACAACAATTGATAAAAAAAGAGGCCATTAATGTGAAAGATAGCAAGAGATATATATGAGAGGGTCGGGAACAGAAAAGGGTTGGGAGAAATAATATAATTATACTATAATCTCAAAAATAAAAGAAAAAAGAAGTCTAAGAAAGCACCACAAAAAAGCAACAAATGATAGGAATCAATATACATTTTCAATAATATCATTTAATATTAATGGATTCAATTCTCAGTAAAAAGGAATAGACAAACAGACTGGATTAGAAATTACTGCCTTCGATAGACACAACCACTGAGTAAAAAGAAGGGAAAGATACTCTAACCAAACAAGAATAGCTATTCTAATACGTGAGAAAATAGGCTTCAAACCAAAATTAATGAGAAGAGATAAGGAAGGCCATGTCATACTTATTAAAGGAACAGTTTACAAAGAGAATATTACAATTCTAAACATATGCAGCAAATACAGGCATGTTCAGTCTTATAAAAGGTATACTATGATGTCTAAAATGGCAAATTAACTCTAACATAATAATAAGATTCAGTAATTTAAATACTGCACTGTCTCTAATAAATAGATCCTCAGGACAAAGTATAAAGAAGAAATATTGAAGTTAATTAATATTGTAAACCAAATGTACCTAGCAGATATCCACAGAATATCTCATACAAATATTAAAGAACTCTCAACAGTCTACACAGCTTTTTTTTTTTTTTTCAAACCAGGCCCATATTTGGATACAAATATTGGAAAATCAAAATAACATTGTGTGTTTTATCTGAAAACAATGGAACACAGCAAGATGTTAACAGCAAGAGAAACAACAGGAAGCATACAAACTCATAGAGATTAAACCCAGACGAACGGATCAATGAAATAGGGGACTCAAATGTGATTCCATACAGCCACAGATAAACTATACACTGGAAAAAGGAGAGTATTAACAACATGAAAAATGCTGCAAAATGTCATCCTTTAGGCATGCCACAATGTTTAAAATCATGAATTCACAGCAGCTCTCATTACTTGTACTGGGCTTGCTTAAGCTGTCAACAATTAAACATGAGGGGAGGGTTTGTGGAGCCCTGTATTTTACACATGAACTATTGCCTACTGGTAAATTTTGGGAGAAAGTGTGTCACTGTCTTTGTGAACTCACTACTGAGCTCATGAAACCATATTCATACAAACAAGTCTGGTTAAACAGAGTAAATCACAAAACAAAACAAACAGGAAGATATTTGTAGGAAAAATGTGTGTGTGTGTGTGTGTGTGTGTGTGTGTGTGTGTGTGTGTGTGTGTGTGTTTGGGTGGCGAGATAGAATTGGCAATGAGGTAAGAAAGTACCTTAGTTTGCTTTATATTGCTGTGATAAAGATCATGGCGAAAAGCAACTTGCAGAGGAAAGGTTTTATTTCACATTAAAGTTACTGCCCATCATGAGGAAAATTGGGGCAGAAACTGAAGACAGTGTACTTGGAAGAAGGAACTGAAACAGAGACCTTGAAGGAACACTGCTTACTGGGATGCTCCCCATGGTTTGCTTTGCCTGCTTTCTTATATAACCCAAGCACCACCTGCCCAGAGATGGCACCACACACAGTGAGCTGGGTCCTCTTCCCTCAATCATTAATCAAGAGAATGACTACAGACTTCCTACACCAATCAGATTGATTGGGGGCAGTTTTTTTAATTGAGTTTCCCTCTTTCCAGATAAATCTACCTTGTGTCAAGTTGGTGCAAGAAAAAAACCTAAAACCAAACAAACAATCAAACAAACAAAAACATGGCTAACCAGACCAGAGAAGGTAAGATGTGGAAGTAATTAGTATGCATTATAATATAGCCCTGCATAAAGTTGCCAACTATAGTAGTATTCTTTTTTGTTTCGTTTTGTTTTGCTTTGAAGACATTTTTTATATAGATTTTTTTTTCTAAGAGATTTCATTCCTATTCATTTTACATACCAACCACAGATTCCCCTGTCCTCCCTACTCCTGCCCCTGAGCCTTCCCCTCTAACCTACCTCTCATTCCCACCTCCTCCAAGGCAACGTCTCCCATGTGGTATCAGGAGAGCCTGGTACATTCAGTTGAGGCATGTTGAAGCCCCTCCCCCCTGTACCAAGGCTGAGCAAAGCGTCTTACCATAGGAACTAGGCTCCAAAAAGCTGGCTGATGAACTAGGTGACCCTATCCCCATCCCACTGCCTGGGGGACCCCTAAACAGTTTAAGCTAAAAAACTGTCTTGCTTATCTCGAGGGACTAGTGCAGTACCATGGGGGTTCCTCAGCTATTGGTCCACAGTTCATGTGTTTCCACTAGTTTGGCTAGTTTTCTCAGTACTTTTTCCAATCATGGTCTTGATATCTCTTGCTCATAGAATCCCTCTTCTCTATCATCAGTTGTGTTCCTGGAGCTCTGCCTGGGACCCGGCCCTGGATCTCTGCATCTGCTTCCGTCAGTCACTGGATGAGAGTTCTATGATGACAGTTAGGGTATTTGGCCATCCAATCACCAGAGTAGGCCAGCTCAGGCACCCTCTCGACTATCACCAGTATTCTAAGTGTGTGTGTGTGTGTGTGTGTGTGTGGGTAATCCTTGTGGATTCGGAACCTCCCTAGCATTCTGCTTCTCCCTATTCCCATGGTGTCTTCATTTATGATATCTCTTTCCTTGTTCTCCCACTCTGTTCCCATTCCAGCTCAAACCTTTCTCTCCCCTAAACCCTTATCCCCCATCCCTTGCCATCCATTAACACCCCACTCCCAGTTTGCTCATTTAGATCTCATCCATTCCTCTATTGCTGGGTGATCCACGCATCCTTCCTAGGGTCCTCTTTACTAGTTAGCCTCCATGGAGCTATGGGTTGCAGTCTGGTTATCCTTTGCTTTACATCTAGTTTCCACTTATGAGGGAGTACATAACATGTTTGTCCTTCTGAGCCTCAGTTATCTCACTCAAGATGATATTTTCTGGTCCCATCCATTTGCCTACAAACCTCATTATGTCATTGTTTTCTCTGATGAAGAGTACACCATTTTCTTTATCCATTCTTCAGTTGAGGGGCATATAGGTTGTTTCCAGGTTATGGCTATTGCAAATAATGCAAATAATGTTGCCATGACCATAGTTGAGCATGTGTCCTTGTGGTACAATTGAGCATTCCTTGGGTATATGCTGGGTCTTGAGGAAGAATGATTTCCAACTTTGTGAGAAACCACCATACTGATTTCCAAAGTGGCTGTACAAGTATGCATTTCCACCAATACTGTAGCAGTGTTACCCTTGCTCTGCATTCTCTCCAACATACGCTGTCTTCAATGTTTTTGATCTTAGCCATTCTGACAGGTGTAAGATGGTATCTCAGAGTTCTTTTGATTTGCCTTTCCCTGATGACTAAGGATTTTAAGCAATTCCTTAAATGTCTTTTGGCCATTTGAGATTCTTCTGTTGAGAATTCTCTGTTTAGCTCTGTAGCCCATTTTTTGTTGGACTATTAGGTATTTTGAGGTCTAGTTTCTTGAGTTCTTTATATATTTTGGAGATCAGCCCTCTGTCAGATGTGGAGTTGGGGAAGATATTTTCCCATTCTGTAGGCTATTGTTTTGTCTTATTGACCATGTCTTTGGCCTACAAAAGCTTCTCATTTTCAGGAGGTCCCATTTATTAATTGTTCCTCTCAGTGTCTGGGCTACTGGTGTTATATTTAGGAAATGATTTCTGGTGCCAATGCATTCAAGACTACTTCCTACTTTCTCTTCTATCAGGTTCAGAGTAACTGGGTCTATGTTGAGGTCTTTGATCCACTTGAATTTAAGTTTTGTGCATGATGACAGATATGAATCTATTTGCAATTTTCTACATGTTGACATCCAGTTATGCCAACACAATTTTTTGAAGATGCTTTCTTTTTTCCATTGTACAGTTTTGGCTTCTTTGTCAAAAATTAGGTGTTTATATGTGTGCAGGTTAATGTTAGGGTCTTCAATTCAATTCCATTGGTCCACATGTTGGTTTTTATGCCACTACCAAGCTGTTTTTGTTACTGTATCTCTATAGTAGAACTTAAAGTCCAGGATTGTGATTCCTCCAGAGGTTGCTTTATTGTACAGGATTCTTTGGGATATCCTGGGTTTTTTGTTTTTCCATGTGGAGTTGAGTATTGTTCTTTCCAGGTCTGTGAAGAATTGTTTTGAGATTTTGATGTGGATTGCATTGAATTATGATGGGTAGATTGCCTTTGGTATGATTGTCATTTTTACTATGTTAATCCTACCTATCCATGAGCATGGGAGATCTTTCCATTTTCTGATATCTTCTTCAATTTCTTTCTTCAGAGACCTAAAGTTCTTCTCATACAGGTCCTTCACTTGCTTGGTTAGAGTTATCCCAAGGTATTTTATGTTATTTGTGGCTATTATAAAGGGAGATGTTTCTCTGATTTCTTTCTCAGCCCTTTTATCATTTGTGTATAGGAGCACTACTGATTTTTTTTGAGTTAATCTTGTATCCTGCTAGATTACTGAAGGTGTTTATCAGCTTTAGGAGTTCCTTGGTCAAATTTTTGGGGTCACTTACATATACTATCATATTATCTGCAAATAGTGAAATTTTGACTACGTCCTTTCCAGTTTCTATAAACTTAATCTTCCTTTGTTGTTTTATTGCTCTAGACAGAGCTTCAAGTTCTATATTGTATAAATATGGGAAGAGCAGACAGCCTCATCTTGTTCCTAATTTTAGTGGAATCACTTTGAGTTTCTCTCCATTTAATTTGATGTTGGCTGTTGGCTTGTGTTAATTTCCTTTCTTATGTTTAGGTATGTTCACTGTATTCCTGATCTCTCCAAGACCTTTATCATGAAGGGGTGTTGGATTTTGTCAAAGGCTTTTTCAGCATCTAATGAAATGATCATGTGTTTTTTCTTTCACTTTATTTATGTGGTGCATTGCATTGACAGACTTTCGTATGTTGAACCATTCTTGCATCTCTTGGATGAAGCCAACTTGATCATTGTGGATAATTTTTTTGATGTGCTCTGGGGGTCTGTTTGCCAATGTTTTATTGAGTATTTTTGCATCAATGTTCATGAGGGAGATTGGTCTGTAATTCTCTTTCTTTGTTGCATCTTTGTGGCTTGAGACTCAGAGTAACTGTAGACTCATAAAAGCAGGTTGGTAATGTTCCTTCTGTTTCTATTGTGTGGAACAATTTAAAGAGTATTGGTATTAACTCATTGAAAATCTGGTAGAATTCTGTGTTGAAACCATCTGGTCCTGGGCTTTTATTTGTTGGGAGACTTTTAATGAATGTTTCTATTTCCTTAGGGGTTAATGGTCTAGTTAAACTATTTATCTAGTCTTGATTTAACTTTGTTATGTGGTTTCTATCCAGAAAATTATCCATTTATTTTAGATTTTCCAATTTTGTGGAGTACAGGTTTTTGAAGTATGACCTGTTGATTCTTTGGATTTCCTCAATGTCAGTTGTTATGTCTCCCTTTTCATTTCTGATTTTGTTAATTTGGATGCTCTCTCTCTGCCTTTTGGTTTGTATTGATAAGGGCTTATCTATCTTGTTGATATTCTCAAAGAACCAACTCTTTTTCTCATTGATTATTTGTATTGTTCTCTTTGTTTCTATTTTATTGATTTCAGCTCTAAATTTGATTATTTTCTGGTGTCTACTCTACCTGGGTGACTTTGCTTCTTCTTGTTCTAGAACGTTCAAATGTGCTGTTAAGTCGCTAGTGTGAGAGATCTCTAACTTCTTTATGTGGGCATTTAGTGCTATGAATTTTCCTCTTAGTACTGCTTTCATAGTGTCCCATAAGTTTAGGTATGTAGTACATTAATTTTCATTGAATTCTAGGAAGTCTTTAATTTCTTTCTTGACCCAGTGGTGATTCAGTTGAGCATTATTAAGTTTCCATGAGATTGTAGGCTTTCTGTAATTTTTGTTTTTGTTGAAATCTAACTAAAGCCCTGGTGGTCCAATAGAATACAGGATGATATTCCAAATTTTTTTTTTATCTGCTGAGATTTGCTTTGTGACTGAGTATGTGGTCAATTTTAGTGAAGGTTCAAGTTGGTGCTGAGAAGAAGGTATATTCTTTTGTGTTAGGTTGGAAAGTTCTGTAGATAACAGTTAAGCCCATTTGAGTCATAACACCAGTTAGGTCACTTATTTCTCTGTTAAGTTTCAATCTGACAGATCTGTCCAATAGTGAGAGTGGGATGTTGAAGTCTCCCACTGTTAATGTGTGGGGTTTGATGTGTGATTTAAGCTTTAGTAATATTTCTTTTACAAGTGTCGGTGCCCTTGTATTTGGAGCATAAATGTTCAGAACTGAAAGTTCATCATAGTGGATCTTTCCTAGATGAATATGTAATGTCCTTCTTGATCTCTTTTAATTGATTTTAGTTTGAAGTCTATTTTCTTGGATATTAGGATAGCTACACCAGCTTCCTTCTTAAAATCATTTGATTGGAAAGATGTTTCCCATCCTTTTACTCTGAGGTAGTGTCTATCTTTGAAGTTGAGGTGAGCTTCTTGTATGCAGCATAAACATGGGTCCTGATTTCATATTCATTCTGTTGGCCTTTGTCTTTTTATTGGTGAATTAAGTCCATTGATATTAAGGGATATTAATGACCAGTGATTGTTAATTCCTATTATCTTTTGGTGGTTCTGTTCTTTGGGGTTATCAGTTTTTGTGTTTGCATTGGTGTATCTGACTTCCTTAGGTTGGAATTTTCCTTCTAGTGCTTTCTGTAGGGCTGGACTTGTGAATAGGTATAGTGGATAGCCATCCTAGCATTGGCCTGGAAGTTCCAACCCCCACTGAGGCTTCAGTAATGGTCACACCCACAAGGCGGGGTGGAGGAGGAAGTGGAAGACCCAAGAGAGAGAGGAGGGGCGCGCACTCTCTTGGTTCAGGGACGCTGGACACAGGAGGTAGACTGAGCAGAGCTCTCCAGAGAACACCGCCAGACTGCACCATACCTTTGCTAGACCCTACAACCTATCCCTTCATTTGTAAGTTACCCCACAAAATAAACCTCCCTTTTAACTACAAGGAGTGGCCTTAATAATTTCACCAATAGATAGGTATTATTTAAATCTGCTTTTATCTTAGAATGTCTTGTTCACTCTACCTATGGTGATTGAAAGTTTTGCTGGGTACATTAAGTCTAGGCTGGCATCCATGGTGTCTTAGTGTCTGCATTACATCTGTCCAGGACCTTTTGGCTTTCAAAGTCTCCATTGAAAAGTCTGGTGTTATTCTGATGGGTTTGCCTTTATTAGTCACTTGGCCTTTTTTCTTTGCTGCTCTTAATATTCTTTCTTTATTCTCTAGGTTTAGTGCTTTCATTATATTATGTGACAGGGGACCTTTTTGGGGGGTATAGTCTATTTAGTGTTCTATAGTCTTCTTGTAGGCATTTCTTCTTTAAGTTGGAAAAATTTTTCTTCTATAATTTTGTTGAATATATTTTCTGTGCCTTTGAGTTGGTATTCTTCTTCTTCTATACCTATTATGGTTAGGTTTGGCCTTTTCATGGTGTCCCAGATTTCCTGGACATTTTGTGTTATGACAGTTTTGGCATTGGTATTTTCTTTGACTGATGAATCCATTTCCTCTATTGTATCCTCTACACCAGAGATCCTCTCTTCCATATCTTATATTCTATTGGTTATGCTTCCATTTGTGTTTCCTGTTCATTTACTCAGATTTTCTGTTTCCAGCATTCCTTCCATTTGTGTCTTCTTCATTGTTTCTATTTCAATTTTCAGGTCTTGAGCTGTTTCCCTCACATGTTTAACTGCCTTTTCATGGTTTTCTTTAAGGGACTTATTGATTTCTTCCATTTTTTGTTTATCTTTTCCTCAATTTATTTAACAGAATTTTTCATTTGCTCTTTAAAGGCCTCAAGTATCTTCATAAAGTTATTTTTAAGGTCACTTTCTTCTGCTTCTACATCATGATGTTCAGGACCTCCTGTTGTATGTAGAAGGGCTAGGTTCGATTGATGCCATATTCCTCTTTATGTTGTATGTATTTTTGCACTGGCATCTACCCATCTCTTCCTCCAATAGGTGCAAGAGGTGGCTGCGTCTGAGTGAGTTGCTATTGGTCCACTCTATGCTTGCTGTGTCTGTGTCTCAGGGGGCCCCTCTGGGTCCAGTTTTAGCTCTTTGTCTAATTGGAGCTTGCAGATTCTGTCTCTGGGAGCTGCTCTTGGTCCAATCCAAGCTAGCTGATTATGTGACTCACAGAGCTGCTCTCAGTCTTATCAGGGCTGTTGGCTATAGTAGTATTCTGTCATTGGGAATTATAAAAGCTTGACCTTAGCTTATGCTTGTTCCAAAGTAGTTCTTACAACTTAAATTAACTCATATTTTTAAATCTACATTCTTCTACAAGGCTCATACTGCTCATCCTGCTTCTTCTGTGACTGGCTGGTGGACTCTGCCTTTCTTCTTCTCAGAGTGCTCTCTCTGCCCAGAAGTCCCACCTATACTCCCTGCCTAGCTATTGGCCACCCAGCTTTGTATTATATAAATCACAACAATACATCTTCACACAGTGTACAAACACCTCACAACAGCCAACAAATTAAATTAATAATAGCAAAGGATATTATACCATGCCTTTCCTTTTGGGCCACCAACCAGCTCTCAAACCATGACACAGAAACTTATTATTAGTTTTGAATACTCAGCCTGGCTTAGGCATGTTTCTAGCTAGCTCTTTTAAGTTAAATTCACCTGTTTCTCTGGATCTGGCTTTTGCCTTGGGGCTTTGTACCTTCTGTGTATCTTACTTTCACTGCTTCTCATGTCTGTCTGCTGTCTCCTGTCTTCTTGCCCCAGATGTGTCCCTTGCTCTCTCCTCCTTCTCTTATTCTTTCATCTTCTTTCTAGATTTCTCCTTTTATTTATTGTCTCTTTCCACCAGCCCCACCTATCCTTTCTCCTGCCTAGCCATTCAGCTCTTTATCAGACCAATCAGGTGCTTTAGGCAGGCAAGTTAAAACAAATGCAACACAGTTTCACTAATATAAAACAATGAAGCATGAACAAAAGTAACACACATTTGCACAGTTAAAGTAGTATTCTGCAGCATAAACAAATGCAACACAACTTTGACTAGTTAAAATAACATCCCACAACAGTATATAGCCAAATAAAATTTTGAAAATTCAGCAATGGGAATTTCCCTCACATTCTTGTAACAGTAAGAATTTACAGGTGTCTTTTAAGGAATGACTTAACGGAACGGTGGCTCCAATAGCAGCTGTTTCAGATATGTTTTTGTTTTGTTAGACAATTTATACAGTCCTTTCTACTTGGCACCTTGCTATTGATCTTGTGGCATTTTTTTCCTTTGTAGTATTTGATCATCATCACCAGAAGCAATTTTTGTCTAGCTGAGTATGATAGCAATATGCCCCAATGTTCTACTGAGGGAATAGATCTTCTATTTTGCCTCATAATTTAGCTGTGTTTCCTGCTGGGGGACCTATCCTAGCCTAGAACATTCATTACATTGAGCTGACCAAGCCTGATGAAACAGTTTAAGTAGCAAAGGAAGACATGATCCCACCAGAAGACATAGCAATGACTCCATTCAGAGTGCAAGTGAGGCTGATGACACATAGGCACATGTGACTGAATGGCAGGCAAACAGCTACTGTGTCTGATGAGATAATTGGTATTCATTGTTAAGTACAAATTGGGTTCCTTCTATATAAGTGGGGTAAGAATGATAGCATTTGAAATATTTTTAGCATGTTATGTTCTATTATTATGTCAGTGAAAGGCAGCACATCTTCAGCAGAGTTGCCAATTGCCCAGACTCAGCAAAGACTGGGGGCTGAGTGGCCCATCCAGTAAGGAACTGCAACCAGTTGAGGTAGTGCTGGAGTAAATAGACTATGCAATATATAGTTACAGGGTTATAAATGCCAGCATTAACTTTATAGTGAGAAGTGAGAAGAGGGAGAAGTATGATAATTACTTTTTCCTTCTCTACTTCAATGCATCAATAGTATGTTAAATCCCAAGTCTTTAGATCTATATTGACAAATTTAACCACATTTCATTTATGCCAACAATCACAAGCATCCCCAGTGTTATGCCCACATTTGTTCTTTAGGTAAAATAGTAATTTCATCTTATTATTCTTTGTACTTTTCCCCTTAACACATGCTGTATTCTAATCCCCAGTCTGAGATATAGGCTATGAGATGTGGTTGAGGTAAGCAGGGAGGGTACCATAACCCCCTCTCTTCAGGGAGCTGCCAGCAACTCTTTAAGGGCCTTTCACACAATTGCAAGATACAGATAGGATAATCCTCCCCTTGATAGATTAATTAACAACTTATTTGGGGGCCTTAATTATATTTGAAAAGAAAACCTTCACTTTTGATGCATAATGTGATCTATCCTCAAGTGACAGCATAGATTTCAAATAAACACAGATTGCTTACATAGAGTGGGTACAGAAGGAATCTTGTGGGGAGATCTTAGAATTTTGACTGCACTCAGCTCCTTGTATATTGCTTATTTTTCCCCACATATGCAAGCAGTTCTTCCAAAGGAATGCCATTGAACTCCTTCTTAGCACTACCAGTGGATATGATTGCCTGTTTATAAAGGCTACTACCAGCCAATGATCCCAGAACTCAGGATCAGGATGACTGGCACCACATGTGCATGCCTTTTATTTATTCAAGCTTCCTTGATATAAGGAGGAATTGTGAATATCAAAGAAAAAGTCTTATATTGCACCACCAAGTTATTCTGTTAATAGAAAATATGCAGTTAAGTGACAGTTACCAATGTCTGGTAAATGAAATAACTGAAGGAAAAATGGGGGAAGATAGGACTAAAGAGCAAAACAAGTTATAGTATTGAGGTACTTTTCTGTGGAAAAATAGTCTCTTACACATGCCTAAGTTTAGGGGTTTCCCAGTGAGTTGTTACTTACAAGCAGCACTGTTATCCACAGTGAAGGCTAATATCTTTAGAGACTTTGTGGTAGACAGATTATCATTTGAATAACCCAAATGTAAGTCTGAAAGGGGTGTGGTGTGCCTCCTTGAGTGGTTGTATATTACAAAGGATGTCATTAAATAACTTTAAGATTTTGTCCAGGCTCCCTGACTCAGCTGAGTGAATTTGAATTATGAATTGTGAATAGATTGTTAATGCTGGAGTCTAAACCTTAACATTCATGTCTGTTAAAATTATCATTAAGGTTTTATTTAATGACCTAGAGTTCAGAAACTCTGGTATATTTCAGAGGGATATTTGAGGTACACTGTACTGTTAGCTGAGAATAAGGGAAAAATACAGAAAGCACAAAATCTTAACCTTCCATTCACTGCTTTGAAATGAGAGTTTTGATCCTTCTGGTAGTCATGTGATGGAAGTGCAAACCTTCCCTGTCCCAAAACCCTCTTGTTTAAGAAAAAGGAGGCCAAACTATCCAATTTTCAGGCAGCTTTGCCTGCCTTCAGGTCAAAAGTGGTGTTTTGTTGTTTTTTTTTTTTTTCTGCTTGGTTTGGATTTTGTTCTGTTTTTAAGGTCTACATAGTAAAATCATTTTGAAAGACAACCACAAAATTGTTTTCTATTGAATGTTCAGCTGAGAATTGCTGCCTTTAAATCAATTAAGAGGCTCTAGTTTTAAAGTTTAATAATATTGCAGACAACAGAAGAGGGCTAAAGAAAGCCCTGGGGACCAGACTATCACTCAGGCTCTTTGCAGCTTGCACACACTGATGAAAGATAACTATTAAGGTCAGGGCTAGGTACTTATAGAGAAAAACAAAAGGTTCCACTGAGGCATGACACAAACTAGACAGTTCCGTTTGAAGGATATTTCTCTAATATTTCCAATATAATGTAGAGTCTTTCACAATCCCCCTTTGGAAGAAATATTGTTGCCCTAAATTACTACACATGATAGAGAACAGAAATTGCACATTTCCAGCTTTTTTTCTTTTATTTGTGTTCTACAGTATGGAAAAGCTCTAGAAATCTCTCCCAAGATAGCTTTCTCAGTGTTGTGTTTGATTGACCCCCACCCACCCCATATACACACCCACATGTACAATCATCCGACTTATGATCCAACAGAGTCAGCCATCAGCACAATGGTGGTGTCTGAACTCAGTCCTGGCCACTTCCTTGACAAGCCAAAATTGGAAGTTTCAACACTGAAAAGGAAAGACATAACAAATGGGCCAGCAACAACTGTCTTGAAAAAGAGATCAATATCTTTCCTTCAAGAGGATCCAAGATTATCCACAGATTACAACTCCATGGACTGTTTTGCTTGCTTTAGGGTCTTGCTTTGGGAAAGCACTCAATAATACTCTATTTTATAAAACAAAATTACAACATGACTTTGCCAGGCAAGAAACTAAGGCCCAGGAAATTCCACTTCAGTAATGCTGTGCCCTGTGACATATGAAAAGAAATGTTGAACCTAGGCATTCTTACTTAGTAAGCAGCATTCTTTTCAACATACCTGTTATACTATAGATTTTTAATTTGCCCTTTAAAATATTGTGTTAAAATAATACTGTTAGCAGATTATTAATTAATTTGGTTAATACTTGTTTCCTAAAAACATTCCTGGCCCTTATTTCATGGTGAAAATAATACTGAGTATCAAAGACATTTCTACTACTATTTTGTTCCCTCTACTCTGGGACACCTATCTCACTCCTCTCCTAAAGGTACATAACTATAAGAAGGCATATATGTGTAGTTCTTTTGTCCAGAGTGGTCTGTAGAAAAGGTATGTTGGAGAAGACTGCTATTAAGAACATAGTCCATCATATACAGATAGCCCTCTGAGCTTAGTGCAAAATAAAAGACTCCCTTTCTCAGTGGGGCTTCCTCTTCTCTGTCTAACCTTAATTGGAGAATGAGCCTAAGCTCAGATGCCTGACCTTACTTGGAAGATGCACAGAGTTCCCTGTAAACACTATGACTCAGCACATGTCTCTCTCTTTCTTCCCTGCCCATATGATAATTAGGTGATATGTTATGGCCAATTAGCCCTTCCTGCCCTTAACTCTAAGAACCCTTATATATCTTATATTAGGGTACTGTAGAAGTCCCACAAATGACCACCATTCACATATGCAATTAGCCAGAACATTTATTATCTCAAGAGTAAACTTTTCAGCATGCTGGGGCCATCCATCCTACCCAAAGGCAAAATGGCAATGACCCCAGGAAGAACTCACAGGCTCCTTTTAAGCATAGCCAAGGGGAGTTCTAAAGGCAGTTAGGTCATCTCAGATATGATTACATGATCAGCTTAAGCAAGTAGCAATCATACTAGTACATTCTAATTGGTTAGGGTTAGTCTGGGGCTGGTTAAGGCTACAGCTTTTCCATTTGGAGGCAAGCCTGGACAAGTCCCAGGCTTTGTCCTTTCTGGTTATTGCCTTGAGGCTTTGACTGTGGGAGCTGGCTTAAGCCTGGTACTCCATGTACCAATCCTCCTTGTCCTTGCCATCAGGGTGTTGTAGATTGATTGTCCTTTGTCCATGGATCTTTCTCAGAAAATTCCTGCAGGTTCCAAGAAGCAGGGACTGAGGTCTAGTTCTTAACTGAGTTATTAGAGCAGACAGTCATGATATTTGTTTGGCTCTCTCATTACCCCCTTGAGTAGTGCATCATCTCAAATCTTGGAGAAGTTTCTTTTTGGTAGTTATACATGGTTCACAGGTCAGAGCCAATAGTAAGATGGTTAAGGGTCCAGCTAAGGCTGGGAAGAGAGTAGATAAACAGGGTGACCAACTGAATAGAGATTCATACCATTCCTCATTTTGCTATTGTTTTCTGATTGTCTATCATGTAGCTTCTTCCTAATCAGAGCCATTCAGTGCCTGATAACCCCAGAATGGTTGACATAAAAGCAGCATTGTTCTACTAAGGCCTTGAAGAGGCCCCCTATAATTATTTCAGTTAGAGAAGAGAAAGATTTTTCTAATGTGCAACAGATTTTTCTAGGGCAGCAACATTTGCATCTATTGCCATTATTAAGGCCCTGTAGATTTGATCTTGTAATATCAAGGCTGAAGTTCCTGTACCTATGGCCTCAGCTAAGCCTATGCATAGGAGGGCTAGTACCAAAATGGTTGTGATGACTTTGTATTTTTCTCATTCTGGTGATGTTTCTAATTGGTAAAATATTTTATCATCAGGGTAGTAGACTATTCTGGGGACTAACTAGACTAGGTCCTAGAGACCTTTGGTTTGATCTAAAACCTGAACATTATTAACACAGGGGGTTAGGACAGAAGTATATGCCCATCAGGTATTATCTGATGGGATCAGGAAGCCAGTTCCCATTGGATTCTGAGTGAGACTACAGAGGTAGGAATAGCTATGTGGAGATTGTTCCAAACAAAGACTGTTTCCCATTTTCAAAGTGAGCCCCCTTTATTCAGTTGTTGCCACATGCAAGTTTGTGTGTCATGGGTTCTGTTCAGGAGCTGATATTGGGATTTTAGTATCATCAGCTTAATGATCCCCAGAGGGCAGGAATCATCATTTAATTAAGGCATCAATGACACAAAAGCCAACAGCAATTAGCAGAAGCAGGAAGGTCAAAGGCCCTGTGATGGCTGACAGAGTTCCTTATCTAGAAGGAACTTGAGAATGAGAATGGAAACCAGTTATTTTATCTCATGTTCTGTATGATAAGGAGTTCCCTTTTGGTTTAACATTCTTGGGGGAACAGGGGCAACATATATGCTTCTGTGATTCTTCCTTATGACATTAGGACATTGTTTTCAGGGCTCTGGAAGGTTAGAACATTAGTTAAAGGCAAGGAGAGAATTTAGAAGCATCTGGTTCATTGACCAGCTGAAGAGACAGAATTTTCATCAGCTACATTTGTCCGTATTAGTTTTCAGCAAGTTCCTGGGTCAAGATCACTTGGAGCAGGTTGTAGTCAGCAACTGATGTTTGGATGTGTCTGTCAGCCAAGTGGATACAAACTAAGAACAGAAGCTAAAATTTATAACTTATTGGAACTTTTAGACCAATATTTTCAGTAATGGAGAGTCCCAAGGCCAGGAGAGAGTGAGATACTATCCTCAGGAATAGACAGGTATGGAAACTTAGGCTATACTTATCTGGAATCCTTTTGACCTGTGAGAAGTGAATCTGAGTTTTATGATTTTCTTGACTCTCTGAATTTTATGTAAATTTTCAATTTATAAAAAGACATAAAGGTTTCAGATACATTAGTAATATTAGTTTGTATTGAAATTTGTGTTGTAGAAAAAGCACATAACAGATATCTGTAAAATAGCATTTTTTCTTATCTTATTTCAACTAAAATAGACTCATATCTTTAAGTTCTAGCAAAAGCTATAGGTTTGTGTTAAAAAGCATGTAAATTTTTCTTCTGTTCAGAGAGCCAAATGTAGATTGAACAGAGATATCTTTGACCTGATGAAAAGTATGTGTAAGTCTATATTTAGAAGACAAAAGAAATCTAAAATCTTGAGCTTGGAACCTAAAAATTAAGCAGTCATTGTTCTATTTGATTGTCAGACTCTATATAAACAAACTCAAAGAAAAAAAAAAAACAACATGATCATCTCACTAGATGCAGAAAAGGCATTTGACAAAATCCAACACCCCTTCGTGATAAAGGTCTTGGAGCAATCAGGAATACAGGGAACATACCTAAACATAATAAAGGCAATCTACAGCAAGCCAACAGCCAACATCAAATTAAATGGAGAGAAACTCAAAGCAATACCACCAAAATCAGGAACAAAGCAAGGCTATCCCCTCTCCCCCTACTTATTCAATATAGTACTTGAAGTTCTAGCCAGAGCTATAAGACAACATAAAGAGATTAAGGGGATACAAATTGGAAAGGAAGAAGTCAAGCTCTCCCTATTTGCAGATTACATGTTAGTATACATGAGTGACCCCAAAAATTCAACCAAGGAACTGATACAGCTAATAAAACCTTCAGCAACATAGCAGGATACAAGATCAACTCAAAAAAATCAGTAGCCCTCCTATATACAGTAGACAAACAGACTCTATTAATGTTAAACTTTGAACTTTTGAAACATCGCCATAATAACAGCATGGCAAAGGAAAGAAATCTTGAATTATTTAATATATCTTAAGACATCATTTTATATGCCCACAAATTGCACCCATATTTTTCAAAACGTCCTCTTAGACCCTCATAACCCAAGCCTTTATGTCCTCAGACCCCTAATATTAGCATTGACATACATCAAGTTATACTTTTACCATAATTTAAGTTTCTGTAACCTTAGACCTTTAGGACTTATATAGACTTTTATATATTTTTCTCATTTGATTATTTATTAGAGATATAAGTATTTATTATTAAGGACAGTCACTTTAAATTATGTTTGAAACATGTTTATCCCTTAATATGAAGCCTGTGAGTAAGGCAAACCAGTCTGCCTTTTCTTTTCCTTTTTAAGAGACCTAGTAGCTTTAATTAATTAATGTATTAATCAATAAGCTAAAAATGTGGCTGCAACCTTGTAGAAGAATCTAGCTGTCTGCTGCTTTAAGCTGACAAAGTTATAGCTAGCCTAGTCCTCAATACCATCAGAGATCTGAGAAGGAAAAATCATATCTGAGTAGACAGAAGTTTAGACTAAGTAGTTTCCAAATCTATTGAAAATGCCAGAGGCTAGCCCATTACACAGATAGCCATACCAGGCTCCTATTGTCTTCATAGCATTGGAAGCAGAGGTATCAGGACAGCATCAATCTTTTGCTGCCAGGTCCATAAGGTGAGAGTTTTTCCTGTGAAGGATCAATCTGGGGAAGACTGACCTTATTTGCCAGTGTCTTGCTTGTCCATAGTTTGGATTGGGTCCTAGCAGCATGTGTTGCGTTGGGCATCTTGCCCAGTGATCAGCATTATCAATAGAAGTTGTCATATTGTTTCATGTCCTTTTTGGAGACCTTGAGAGTCATTGGTAGAAACTAGTCATCTATGTTTGTTGTAGTAAGCTTTTTATCAAATAATTTAATCAGATCTTTGACAGGTTTGGAAACCATTATCTATTAAATATATCTGAGCTAAACACACCTAGGCTTAATCTTGAAAATATATCTAAGTTTGGAAATAATAACCAGGCCATCATGCTATCCTGTAGATAGGTCAAATGGACCTCCCAGGTCCTTGTTTTCTAAGTATATTTTATAAGCATTTTCCCTATCCATAGACATTATGGGAACAGTTAGACTGTAATTTTCATTTAAAGGCCATAGATATGATGTTGACAGTTTTTAAGAAACAGGTTTGGAGTTTTCCATGAAATTCTTAATATCTAAGAGTTTTAATACTGTCATTTCATAGGAGGCCAATCATTTAGGACCCTGTAACCCAGAGGGCTGTAATATGAAGATTAATTATTAACTTATATTTTGGATTAAGTCCTCCATTTTCTTTTAAAGAGCATGATCCAATTTTTAATATGAACATTCTGCAGTAAAGTATCACCAGTTTTTTTTAAATGAAGAAAACCAACCAAAATTAACCTTATATATGGTTAAATCTTCAAAATATTTTATAGTTTCCCTTCAAATTCAGTATAGCTCATGTCTCCTCTGCTCTTCTATAACTTCCCATATACCCTTAGGTATGGCTATTCCCATTTCTGTTCCTTTGTTTCAGCCAGACATAGACAAATTCTTTTTCCTTTTCTGTTGTTATTCCAGTCTCCTAGTATCTACTCTCATTTCCCAAACAACATGCAAATTTTTAATAAAGTCATTCTTGTTGTTTCTTTTAGCACTTCAGAACATTGCATAAGTATATCTCAAATAAGAGTATATATATACAGAATTGACTTTAAATTTGCATCAATATATAAAACATATCAATGTGAAACATTTGAGTATTTTTTCTATCTTATTTCAACTAAAAATAATTTGTAACTAATTCCTCCAAATGATGACAAGTATTTGTATTTCATTGAATCCAAATGACTGAAACCCATGCATTTTTTTCTTTTCAGTGGAAAGAAAAGCATAATTTTTCATAAATATATTTTATAGGCTGGTTTAATTTGATAGTTTTTCAGACAGTGTCAGGAGGGAATGTAGCTGGCCAGCAGCAAAGACCTTGATGTTATCATAAAACCGCAAATTATCTCAACAGAACAGTGAGTAAAGAACTTAGCTTTGGAAGGCAGGCAGGGTGGAGCAGCACCTGGTGAACACAAGGTGCCCCTAGCAGTCCTGCAAAAAATAATTATTAGCTCCTCTAGCTATAACAACCCCAGATTCTCTGTTCAGTGTCAACTGTAGGCAGTAATTCCCTTTTCAAGAGCCACGTTGGCCACAAGCTTTTCTTGCATGCTAGGGCAAGCCCCATCAGTGCTGCAGGCTGGAGAATAAGGGAGCAATTGACAGAGGCAGTTTGTATCATGCCTTTTTCGTGGACAGTTTTCCTTTCCAAACAATAAGCCCTAAGTCATAGGCTCAGGCCCCAAAGTCCTGGAAATGATCCAATAAAAGACTCAAGGGGCTGGGGATTTAGCTCAGTGGTAGAGTGCTTGCCTAGCAAGCGCAAGGCCCTGGGTTCGGTCCTCAGCTCTGGAAAAAAAAAAAAAAGACTCAAGAGGGAGGGTAGAGGTTGTTTGCCTCTTCCCTTCCAGAAAAACAAAAGTTAATAGACAAAAACAATAAGAATGTCAAAATCAGTCAGGTACCAGTACATCACATCCGGGATGACGGAATGTCTCACAAAGTGAGCTATGACTATCAGAGGGTCTTGGGATAATGGCATGTCTCACAAAGTGAGGTACTTCTAACAGACGGGCTAGCCTGTGGTTATGCAAGCTTCTTCTGACAGGAGTGACTTGTCAATCCCAATCCAATCAGGGGACCCTTCTGTTGCTTACAGGTGCAGGTGAGTCAGAGACTCATATATAGCACAAGTACTACTAGTGTGCCCACCTAGCACACAGGCGTAGATTTATCTTAGTTAGCTCAAGCTTCTTACAAAAATAAACACATGGAAAGAACAGTAACATAGTAACAGTCAGAACACAGACCAAGACAAGGAGTGCTCACTTACTGGCCAGGTTTCAGAAAAGATGCTCACGAATCTACAGTGTTAGGGAACTTGCCAGCCAATGTGCCATATGTTAGGGTCCTAGAGAAGTCCCACAAATGACCACCACCCACATATGCAATCAGATAGAATCTTTATTATTTCGAGAGTATAAGTTTCAGCATGATGGGACCATCCATTCTACACAAAGGCAAAATGGTGATGACCCTAAGAGGAGCTTGTAGGCTCCTTTTAAGCACAACCAAGGTGTGATGATAAGTTACTTATTCATCTGAGGATCGGAGGAAAAAGCCAGCCACTATATTAAACATAGAAGTCAGGCAGTTGTAGCACACGCATTTATTCCTGTCATTTGGGAGGCAGGGATCTGTCTAGATGTCTGTGAGTTCAAGGCCATACAGGAAACAGAGGCAGGCATGGTGGCACACTCCTTAAATTCCAACACTAGTTAACCATGGAGGTCTGGAGGTCTGTACAGAAAGACAGGAAGTGACAGAGCTAGGCAGGAAGAGTAAGTGATGTAGTTGGACAGAGAGAACAAACCAGACGGCAGAACACCAAGGCATATAGGCATGGGTATACAGGAAGTAGGTCCCTTGGGAGACTGAGGTATTGGTGAGGTGAGGCTAGCGTGTGGCTTTTCCTATTCCTCTGATCTCTCAGGTTTTCACCCCTATATATGGTTCCAGGTTTTTTATTTAATAAGACCATTTAGCAAATTTGTCTACACCAAGGAGAATTCCTAGGGCATTTAAGTGATCTCAGATATGATTACATGATTGGCTTAAGCAAGTAGCAATCATACTAGTACATTATAATTGGTTAGGGCTAGTCAGGGGCTGGGTAAGACTACAGCTTCTCCATTTGAGGGCAGGCCTAGATAAGTCCCAGGCTTTGTCCTTTTTGGTTATTACCTTGAGGTAATGACTGTGGGGGCTAGCTTAGGCCTCCTTGTCCTTGCTGTCAGTGTTTTGGAGATTGTTTTTTGTCTGTGGCTCTTTCTCAGAAACTGCCTGTTTGGTTCTAAGCAAGGAGTGAAGCCAATTTTTTTTTTTTTGTTTGTTTTTTGAGACAGGATTTCTCTGTGTAGCTTTGTGCCTTTCATGGAACTCACTTGGTAGCCCAGGCTGGCCTCGAACTTACAGAGATCTGCCTGGCTCTGCCTCCCAAGTGCTGGGATTAAAGGCGTGCGCCACCAACACCTGGCAAGGCCTAGTTCTTAACTGAGTTATTAGGGCAGGCTGTCATGATATTTGCCTGGTCCTCTCACTTTACTTCTAGAACAATAAAATGAGCTGTCTCTCTGAAGCTGGCTGCTGGAAGTTCTTTCCCTCATACTTACAACCTTCCAAACTCTGCTCATACTCCCTTTTCCCTTATGAGCCTGTGGCCAATGACCATCAAAGAAAAGGAGATCAACAAAGATGCACAGAATTTTTAACTAGAGCATTAGTTCAAAACAGATGAGCTGAGTTAAGAAATTTCAAGAGGGATGGATGTGTGACTATGTCCCACCAGTGAACCAGTGTAGCTTCCTTCCTTTGGCATTATTAGACTGCTAGTACAAGCCACAGTGTGATGCATAGCTGGCTTCCTGAGGCATACCCTTATACTCAACACATACCACCCCCAAAGCACAATGGCACCATGTCCTGCAGATTCTGTTCATTGACCTCCAACATGTTTCCTCTCCTCACCTCTTTTTAAAGTATTTGTCATTCTGAGTCAACTCTGTCTTATTATTTGGTGTGCCTACTCCTGGTTTCCTGGGGCCCACTGTAGCCCTTTCTCTTAGACCCAGAAAACTGAGAAGGGTCTTGTACTCTCCATTCTCAGGAGCAGCTCATAGACAGGAATCCAGGCATTGAGAAGCTACCATTTATCTTCTGGCTGTCTGGGAATCCTCTGAACCTCCCTGTTTAGCCTCATCCTTCAAGTTTTTTCTTGTCCTTACTCTCTGAGAACACACCCTGAGTGACACCTCTACCTCAAAATCTTTGTCTTCTAAGTGTTGTGAGGAGCTGATGGAAAAACATACTACACAATTTGATCTGCTAGTCCTAAATGTTGACTGAGTCCTGTGTTTTTACTTCCCATCGCTGCCATGACAAATTACAGTAACTGAGTTGCTTTAAAGAACAAAAATATATGTCCTTCTAGTAATGGAATCCAGAGTTCTAAATGCTCTTCTGAAGGATCCATGTGAGAATCTGTTTTGGTAACTGTTCTAGGTGCTTTCCTGAACATATGCCCTCTTTCTCTTCTGTTATAGTAGCACCGAAGGCCAGAGATGTGTTGAAGTCCTTTAAAGGAATACCATTTCCTCCTCTCTATGAGAACAGAACTTCTGGCCAGTGTGGAGACCATGCTATCCAAAACATAAAAGTAAATTAAGTTGGGTTGTTCAGTTACCTGCCCAAGGCACCACCACTCAGGAAGGTTGATTCAATTCACCTTAAGCCATGCTAAGAAGATGGGAAGAATAATTATTCCCTTAGAGGGAAAAGAAAATGTGTGTGTTTTCTTGCCAGAATCTCATCTCTCTAGGCAATCTCCTATGGCCCTATAGACATGAGGCTGGGTTGAGCCTGTGTACAGTTCTGATTTACTCAGAAAAGGACATAATCTCCTTTTCTTTTATTCTCTTACTCCTTCTGTCAGATTTTGCCAGTGGCTCAGCATGCATTCCCGACACTCTGAGATTTCTCACTCTCTTTCCATGAAATTTTTTCTGTCCTGCCCAATCTATACAGCTGCTTAAAAGTAGTGTGGCTTTCTCTCTCCCTCTTCCCCATGTTTTCCTCCAGGCTCCACTAAGGTGTTACTCTCATGCCCTACTTTTTTTTTTTTTAACTCTAATAAAATTGTCCTTGAATATGCTCTTGTGTCAACTCTTAAGTTCTTTTACTAAGAATGCTAAGAATCCTGAGAGCGTACCTCAGTTTTCCCAGTAACATATGTATCCCCAGGTATGGCTACCCCAAGAATACACATAACACTTCCATCAGCCCACCTTCCCTGCCCTCTCTTTGCCTTTAAAGGACCTTTCCTATTTCCTCTGGATCATGTGAGGTGCCCCAGGTCAGTCTTCTTATCTCAAACTTATCACAATATATCAATTAAGGTAGCCACTCAGACAAATACTTGCCAAGTCCCAAACCCTATGCATTTCAGTGAACTGCACAGTTCAAATGGCCACTTCAAAGCCATGGTGCTTCACTTAGAATTTTAAACTTGCACTATCAATTGTGTCTTTAAATACTTATCTACTACAAAAAAAAAGAAAGGGAAAAAATTACAGAGTTAAAACTAGAAAAACACTGTGCTTTATACCCTTTCTTGATTCACATATGCTTCACTTGAATTCAGTCCTTCCTCATCAACTAAAATCACTCTTATTTTTCTCCTTCCTACATGTTATAGTATGTCCAGATGAATATTTGTTTATGTTGTGTGTATATATAACAGACAAGGATCTGAGTGAGGGAGAACATGATTTTGATTTTGCTTTCAAAAATTGGGTGACCTTGCATACTATACATTATAGGTCCATTGGTTTTGTGATTCCATTTTTCCATTAGTGCTTAATTCTAAATAATATTCCATTTTTATATGTACCAGATTTTCATTATCTGTTCTTCTGTCAGTGGGCGTCTAGGTTGGTCCTATTTCCTTGTCATGTTAAATACAGCATCAATCAACATGGATATGCAAATATCACTAGGTAGAGTAGGGAGTTCTCTAGGTATATACCCAGGAATCTCTGAGCTGATTTCTATAATGGCTGTATTAATTTTCAGCCCCAACATCAGTGAATAAGATTTCTCTTTCTTTTCATCCATTTCAAAGTCTGTTGTCAGATTTCCTGATGATAGTCACACTGACTAGACTGAAGCAGCCTAAGTAGCTTTAATTTGCATCTCCCAAAGACAAGGGATGCTGAGCCCTTTTAAATATACTTACTGGCTGGGCGGTGGTGGTGCACACCTTTAATCTGAGCACTTGGGAGGCAGAGCCAGGCAGATCTCTGTGAGTTCAAGGCCAGCCTGGACTGTAGCTGGAAAGCTTCTCTTCAGGTGCCACCAAGCCCCTGTGGACCCACAACCCACGTATAAAATAATCACTCAGACACTTATATTACTTATAAACTGTATGGCCATGGCAGGCTTCTTGTTATCTACTTCTTCTATTTTAAATTAACCCATTTTTATTAATCTATAACTTGCTATGTGGCTTGTGGCTTACCTGTTTCTTACATCTCACTTGTCATGGCAGTGGCTGGCAGCATCTCTCGACTCTGCCTTCCACTTCCCAGAATTCTCTTCTCTGCTTGTCCCACCTATACTTCCTGCCTGGCTGCTGGCCAATCAGTGTTTTATTTTAACCAATCAGAGCAACACATTTGACATACTTGAACATCCCACAGCACTGGGCTACCAAGTGAGTTCCAGGAAAAGGTGCAAAGCTACACAGAAAAAACTTACTCGCCATTTGTGTTTCTTTTGATGAATTGTCTGTTCAGATTATTAACTTTTGTATTGATTGGCAGTTTTATTTCTTGGTATTTAATTTCTGCCATTCTTGGTAAATTCTGAACATTAACCCTTTGCCTATAATATAGCTGGTAGAGATTTATTTTTTAATTTGTGTTTTTTTTTCCTGTAAATGTCTTGAATATAATATATTTATAATTCACTTGCTGGTGTCTTGAATTGAAGGTATTACTAGTTTATACTAAATGATTTATTATATAAAATATGACTTTTGGTTTCCAGTTGCTTTTTAGAATTTCTTCATTTTTTTTTTTTTTTAGATTTACTCACTAGCAATAATTTTCAAATTTTTCACTATGGGAGCTTAATTGAGACTTTGTTTTGATGATCTTTTTCCTGTTCCCTTCCTTCAATGCCCTGATGTGGTGGTATTGGGTTCCCTGAAATATTGTGCACTCTAATAAACTTATCTGGGATCAGAGAACAGAACAGCCACAATATTAAACATAGAGGTTAGGCAGTGGTAGCACATGCCTTTAATCCTAGCATTCCAGAAGCAGTGATCTGCCTGGATCTCTGTGAGTTCAAGGCCACACTGGAAACAGCCAAGCAGGTTGATCCATGCCTTTAATCCCAGGAAGTAATGGCAAGAGGCAGAAAGATATTTAAGGTGTGAGGACAAGGAACTATAGCCTGGTTAAGCTTTTAGGCTTTTGAGCAACAGTTCAGCTGAGATTCATTCTGGATGAGGACTCAGAGGCTTCCAGTCTGAGGAAATAGGATCAGCTGAGGAAATGTCTAGGTGAGGAAGCTGTTGCTTGTTCTGCTTCTCTGATCTTTCAGCATTCACCCCGATACTTGGCTTGGGGTTATTTTTATTAATACAACTCTTTAAGAGTCATGCTACACCCTGATCCTTCTTCTTGCTGATTCCCTTCACCACCAGATACTTTTCTAATTCTGTGTTATGTATTCTATTACTAT
Source organism: Onychomys torridus (assembly GCF_903995425.1). Lineage (NCBI taxonomy): Eukaryota > Metazoa > Chordata > Mammalia > Rodentia > Cricetidae > Onychomys > Onychomys torridus. The sequence continues at coordinate 20,393,988 of NC_050452.1, read as the reverse complement.
TTCCCCTTCTCACCCACCTCCATATTGATTTCCACAGTGGCTGTCCACAAGTACAGTTCTACCCAGAAGTGAAGTATAGTTCCAGCATTATTTCAAATGTAGTAACTCTGAATGGAATACTTTCCATCTCCCTAATTTCTTTCTCAGCCAGTTCATCATTGCTATACAGCAAAGGTATTTAATTTTGTCTGTTGATTTTGTACCTTGGCACTGAAAGAATCAAATCTAAGTTTTCTGATGGGGTCTGCAGGATCATTTATGTAGATGATTTTTTTTTGCATGCAAGGAGGATTTGACTTCATTCTGAGTTGTGGCCCTTTTGTTTATCTTTTTTAAAAAATCTCATTGCTATAGCTAAGGTGTCAAGTACCATATGGGATAAGAACAAAGAGAATAGGCATCCTTGTCTCATTCCAGATTCTATAGGAAACACTCTCACCTGTGGCCAACTTAGCATAATGTTGGAAACAGTTTAGCAAACATACTCACCATTATATTTAGCTAAAATCCTTGTATTACTACTCTGTTATTTAGCCTTTTTAATTTGCTTTTAGTAGATGCACATATTTAGGGGTTTTCTTTGTTTCTAGTAGATTTACCATCTTTCAGAACAAATATGTCCAAACACTTATTCAGTAATCCTGTGGATTTGATCATGATTTCTTATAAAAATCTCTCTTTAATTTTTAATTTTATTATTTTGGATTATCTCTGTCTTTGGTTAGGAGTTGGCCAATCTTCCTTATTTTTCCAAACAGTCAGCTCTTGGTTGCATTGACTGTATGTATTGCTTCTTTAATCACCATTTAACTAACTTCTGATTTTATATTTATTCCTTAATTCTATTATATATAAGTTTGTCTTCTTTTTCCTAGTAGTTTGAAATGTATTCTTAGACTATTTATTTAAGATCTCCCTGATTTCTGAATAAAAGCACTAATAGCTATGCATTTTCCTTTCAGAACCACTTTAGCTATATCTCAGAAGTCCTACTAGATTGTTCTATCATTTTCATTTGATTCTACTAGTTTCGATATTTCTTCCTAGAATATTTAATGACACACTCTTCATGCAATAATTCAGTCTCCAAGTATTTGTGAGTTCCCATGGGCTCTCTTGCTGATGACTTCTGGTTTTACTCTACTAGACTCTGATAGAAATAAAGAATAACTTTAATTTTTTATGTGTGACTATTAAGGCTTACTTTATGGCCTCTCATGTGATTGATTTTGGAGAGGTTTTACAGGCTATGGGAAACAATATGTATTCCTCATTTGTTGGATAGCTTATTCTGTACATAGCTGTTAAACCCAATTGTCCCATAATATGATTTAAGTAATTAAATCTGAGATCTGATCTACTGTTGGGAATATTAATTTAAGATGTGTTACTTTTGTTTATGTTGCATTTGTTTAACTCTGTAAGCTGTGTAACTGTGACTGTTTAAATCACCTGATGGTCTAATAAAGAGCTGAATGGCCAATAGTGAGGCAGGAGAAAGGATAGGTGGAGTTGGCAGATAGAGAGAAGGAATAGAAGGAAAACTGTGGGAGGAAAAGAAGAAAGAGCAAGAGAAAAAGAAGGAAGTAGCCAGAGAAGGAGGAAGACATTAACGGCCAGCTACCTAGTTACACAGCAAGCCACAGAGTAAGAAAAAAGAAAGAAAGGTATACAGAAATAGAGAAAGATAAAAGCCCAAAGGCAAAAGATAGCCTAGATAATTTATGTTAAGGAAGGCTGGCTAGAAAAAAAGCCAAGCAAAGGCCAGGCATTTGTAATTAGTAATGAGCTTCTGTGTGTGATTTATTTGGGAGCTGGGAGCATGCCCTCAAAAGAGCAAAAACAACCAACAATATAGAAGAGGGAATTCATGGGTGGTTCTGTGGACTTATTTAAAAGCCATGGCTGAGATAGTTATAGGCCCTAAAATGGAACCAGCAATTGCTCTTTTGTCAAACTCCCTTCTAGATATTTGTGTTTATACCTACCGACCTGGGCTGTTCTTAACCTTAGAGAAGCTTCTATTCTTAGTGAGCAGCAGTCAATGCAGAGACTCATTCATGGTCAGAGTTATAAAAATAAGTAACTGAAAGTGCTCAACCCTAAATGGGATATGCTTATCAACCAAGGCTCAGGGGAGATGGTGAAGAAAAAATGTAAGAACCAGAGGATGGTGAGGAGTGCTGTGCAATGCTCTTTTTTAGACATGATATGACCATCCTACTCATGACTTCACAGCAGCTGGGGTTACCTGCATAAAACTGGTACAAGATCAAGCCAGCCAAAATTCTAGCATGGGTGGAGAACAACTTGGGAGGACATGTCCCTAAGTGAGAAACTATTGGCAGTTGATACCTGCTGGAGGAGGGAACGTCTTTTTTTTTTTTTTTTTTTTTTGTGGTTGTGGTCACTGGTAGGTTGCCCATGCCCCACTAGGTGGCCCTACAGCATTATAGGCAATACTAATTGGTACTAATTAGACTTAGTGTTTTTGTTTGTTTTGTTTTTAAAAGAAAATGAAGTTGGGAAGGAGAATATGTTGTGGGAGAGATCTAGGGAAAGTCAAAGGGGAGAAACAGGAGATGGATAAGATTATATTTCATTATATACATGCACAGAATTCTCAAATACTGTTCACATGAGTGCTGAAATGAAATATAAGGTATTTTGCCTTCAGTCAGTGTTTCTTCTGGGTTGGGAAGATGGAGTCCTTCTCTCCTCTTATCTCACCATTTTATAGATGAGAGCTGCTAGTTTAAGTAATTCAAACAAGTTAAATAAATGTGCTTGTCCACCCGTGTTGGCCATTTTAAGACATTGGGGGAATGCAACAACTCCCAAGAGCTATTTACTCAGTTGTGTACAGCTCATTGGGGAGGTGGGAGTCATTGCACACCATTCCATTTCATGGACCTCTGAGACAGTTTTTCTGCTCTTCCCCTCATCTACATTGTTTGGGAACATAATTGCCCTTGTCAGAATCTGTTACAACACCTGCTGTGCACTTCTGCTGATTCTGACTCCTTGAAGTTCATTCTGGCAAGGGCAAGGGTTGAAGCAAGGGAGGAGAAGGGTAGTGAATCTTGCAGATTCAAACTCCCAAACACTCCTCTAATGCTGTCTGTGGCTGCTCTGCTGCTCCTGTTGCCTCCCTGGGTGGGCTGAATACAGGTCCCATTTTGGGTTTCCAGAAATCTATACTACAGATCTTTGACTTTAGGATACCCCTTTCCTTGAACCACATTTCCTTGGCAGGACCCAGCCCATTCTGTATAATTTGATGCCAGTTGGATTCTTTAGAGAGAAAGCCCCATCTACTCTTGTTTTCTACAGCTCTTTTTGTTATTTTGCTATTTGCTGTGGGTGGGATTTTTTTTTATCTTGTTTTTCTTCAACTAGATCCCATATATACAGCGACTATTCAGCTATCTTATTACTCCAGACTCAAAATCTCTTCATTTAATCACACTTCATGTACTCAATACTGTGTTTATAAGCCTCTGAATTTAGTAGATACACTGTGATGAAACCAATCCCTTATAGGACATTGAAATTTAAATTTTCAAAATAAAAGAATAATGTGATAAACAAGCATATAACATCTGGGCACACATGCACATGTATGCACACATATAAATTTGGAACATATATAACCCAAATATGTATGTATATACATTATATAATACATAGCTATATATATATATATATATATATATATATATATATATAAAATTCCTTATCAAACATTCACTGATGATAGGAAATTTCAGACACCAGGAAAGGTTCTCTGTGTTTTCTAAGCACAAAGAGGAATCCCAAGATTTCACTTCCCTGTGTAGGAGGTTTTTTTTTTTTTTTTTTTTTTTTTTTTTACCAGAGCAGCTGAGAACCCAACTGTGGAAAATTCTGGTATTTCAGACCTCCTTAGTCATCCAGTGTCCCACTCTAGTCCCACAGGATGACTAAATCTTTGCAGTTTCCTCTTCAGCAATGAGAGCTCTGTGCATGAGACCCTCTAATGTGCTGCGTTAGGATGTGTCCCAGGAAGTGCCTAGATGGGCAACTGTCTTCAACTCTAAGAAAGATGCTTTTTCTATTTCATTTCTACTTTTCTGCTTCTCCATTCAGGTAATATCAATTGAGCATTGTTTATATGCTAGGGATGGTACAAGTCCTATGAATACAGAAAATTCCTGTTGCTCTTAGAAGGGTCAAGCACAAGGTCTGAAGTCATTTCAGTATAAAACAATGCATTCCAGTTGTGAGCACACACACTTGCACCCACATTGCTATTTTTTGAAAGCATACTAATAACCATGGCAAGAGTGTCTGGGACTGGATTAACTGGGCGCCTTTTCTCAGTTCAGCATGTGTGTTTCAGGGTATTGACACAGTCTAGAGACAAGTGATAAGCCTACTGACAAGGCTGCCGTGGGAAGAACTAATAAAACTGAAGTGCAAGATAAACATCCAAAGCCTGTTTCCTGAGCATCCAACATTACTATAAAGAGAAGGTCTATTTTCAAAATCTCAGTGGAATCTCTATGTCAACAAATATACCAGAACCAATGCTGGGTGTCTGAAAATACTCTCTCTCTCTCTCTCTGTCTCTCTCTCTCTGTCTCTCTCTCTCTCTCTCTGTCTCTCTCTCTCTGTCTCTCTCTCTCTCTCTCTCTCTCTCTCTCTGTGTGTGTGTGTGTGTGTGTGTGTGTGTGAGAGAGAGAGAGAGAGAGAGAGAGAGAGAGAGAGAGAGAGAGAACTGAATGCAGATGCCTAGAAGTGTCTCTGTGGGCAAGAGCTTGTTACATGGAGCATCTTAGACTTGAAATCACAATGTAGGGGCCACCTTCCTGCTTTCTAATAATAATGTGAGTTTGATCAGTGGCATGGGGAATCCAGGTCCCTGCTTCCTTTTTATAAATTGGTATAATAAATAGTATCAATGACCAATACTGTTGCCCAATGAGGCTTATATGGAATGTAGATGAAATAGGTCTTTCAAAAGGAGCTGCCTCTGATAAAAGGACTTATTCACAGGGCTTCATTTTCAGAACATTTTCACATATCTGGATGAGAAAAGCTTTTGCTTCTTAGCAATACTTAAAAAAAAATAAACCCAGGTAGCTCCCTCAGTCCTGCCAATCACTCATACTGGCACCATACCTTACTGCATTCCCTGTCTGCACAGTGAGCAATGCCTACACACCCTGTTTCTAGCCACACCAAGAGCACTGCCCAGCAAGCTGGCCAGGTCCATGCAGTGCCAGTGGGGCTGACGTGTAGACAATAGGAGTAGCCTGCTGCCCAGGTTTAGAGCCAGCTATGGAGGTAAGGTCAGTTGGTGATGAGGAGGGACAGTGACAGCAATAGGTAAGCATTATATCAAGCACACTTACTGATCTGCAAACTAGGGAACTCCAGGAGGGAACCCACCTTTTACAAAGAGTTTAGATCCCAGACACAGCAGAGCAGAGTCATCCTAAGCTTATTTCTTGTCACTGACTTAAAGTTTGTGACCAATGCTGTCCTCTTGAAGGCATCATTTTGTAGCTAGGTTTCTCTGGGGAATGAGTTCCTCCAGTCCTGCCCAGCCCCTCGGTCCCTCAGTTGCTTATAAAATAATCATTCAGAGGCTTAATTGTAGTGTATAGCCATGCCAGCATTGGCTGGGAAGTTCCAACCCCCATTGAGGATTCGGTAATGGTCGCGCCCACAAGGCAAGGCGGAGAAGGAAACAGAAGATGGAGGATCGGAGGATCGGAAGGGGAGGCACGCTTGGTTCCTGGACCCTGGACGCTGGAGGGAGACCGAGCAGAGTTCTCCAGAGAACACCGCCGGACTGCACTATACCTTTGCCAGACCCTGCAACCTACCCCTTCATTGTAAGTTACCCCCACAAAATAAACCTCCCTTTTAACTACATGGAGTGGCCTAAATAATTTCACCAATATCTGGCGTTCACATGGGGCAAATCCCAAAGGCCTAGGAGGCTCCCTCCCTCAGCCTCCTCCCCGGCTGGCAGGTACCTAAACTGGCCTACAAAGTTAGCTTAGCCCCTAGACCAGTGAAAACACACTGTAAGTGAGGCCTTCCCACTCCTCCTGCTTTGGAGCTATACCAACGCCTCCTGCTGGCTGAAAAGTGCTACTGCACTCCCCAAAATCACAGAAAGGTAAACTTTTTTCAAGTAAAAGTACTTGATAATTTTATACCTTAAAACTGACTAACAAATTTTGAGTAATTCTTGTAATATGCCTGACAACATTACCTCACAAGGATTTAAAAACTTTTTTGCCTGTATAATGAATGACATTGTCCTGGAAATATACAACCTCCCTAAGGCATATCTGGCCTGTACCATTTTGACATTCATTGTAATAATTCACATAGTGTTCAAACACTGGTTTAATAATAAGAACAAAGATGAGTCATTATTGGGACTGATACAGGCTTTAAAAGATAGCAATGAAGGCTTACAGAAAAAGATTCTCTTTTTGGAATCTGCTGACCAGGACTTACATAAAAACATTCTCTCTCTGGAATATGCTGGCCAGGACTTACAAAACAAGCTTGTACCCAAAATTGCTTTTATTGATAATAAATATGAGTATTTAATGGATAGAACACTAACTCTCCAGAGTGAAGTTGTAGCTACTCAGACACTATGTAAGGAAGAAAAATTATCATTACTTGATAAGATAAGGTCCATGGAATCATGTGTTTCAGAAGAACATAAAAACTTCCATGATTCCATGAAAAATCTGGAATCCCTTATAAGAGAGGAGGTTTACTCCCTGGAAGAGACCCTAGGTGCTCGTTTACAAGCCCTGGAGGAAACTCTCAATAAACATGACAAGGGACCTAATAATCAGAAGGGCAAGACCATACAGGTTGTAACATCTCCAAATGGCTCTCATACAATGGCTTATCCTGTTATCATCCATGAGAAGACAGCAGATGACTCATACCCCGAGCCATATACGACATATACATTACAACCAATTTCAACAAGGGACTTTAAAAATGTAAAGGAAGCAGTAGTTACATATGGGATACACTCCACATATGTAAAACAGATGTTAAATTTGTGGTCTACCTCACATAGAATCATTCCAGATGACTGGCATCAGTTAATTTCAGCTGTTCTAGAATATAGCCAGCAGTTACAGTAGAAAAGCTGGTTGAGAGAAGAGGCAAGAAATTTAGAACAACAAGGTAAACTCAGAGGTTTTGAGTTCTCCCAAGATCAAATACTTGGTGAGGGATGTTTCGCTGACAGGAATGTACAAGCCATTTATGATGAGCATACAATATCCCTATGCCGTACAGCAGCTCTAAATGCTTGGGAAAAAATTCCAGAAGTGGAAAAGCAACTGAGGTATACACAAAGATATTTCAGGGACCGTATGAACCCTTCACTGATTTTTTACAAAGGCTGAACACAGCTATAACAAAAGCTGTATCAGATAAAGAATTAAGAAAAGTATTAACTGAGTCCTTGGCATTCGACAATGCTAATGCAGAATGCAAAAGAATACTTACACCATTAAAGATCAGATCAGCTCCTTTGGAAGAATGGATTCAGTATACTAATAGTGTTGAATCTCTTAACTACAGTAATGAGGCTTGGATAGGAGAGACAAATCCCAGAGGTGAAAGAAGGCCCCGTGGTACCGAAAGTTTTAAATGTAGTACACCAGGTCATATAAGTAAAAACTGTGCATAGGGTAATCCTAGAAGTAATACTCCTTCTAGGAATAGCCTAAACAGAAGACCCCAACCACCTCCTGGATTATGTAGAAGATGTGGCAAAGGCCGACATTGGACCAGTGAGTGCAGATCAAAAATAGATATACAAGGCAACCCTTTACTGGCGGGAAAAGCCTCAGGGGGCCTCTTGCAGGCCCCCAAATCAAATGTGGTAAGAACATTCCCAGCCACTGTGGAAGACATTCCTCTCCAGGACAACTGAATAAACCAATGCCTAATGTAAAAACCGATACTGCAATGGATGATAAAACAGCTCTGATAGATGAATCACAGTTTACAAAGAACACAATAAAACAAATATTTTGGCAGACTTCCATACATGAACAAAGACCAAAGCTTAGAATTCGAATTAATGGCTTGTTTCTGGAGGGCCTGGTAGACATAGGTGCGGATGTGACTGTAATTACACCAAAATCATGGCATCCAAATTGGCCTCTTCAAGAGGTAGATGTCCAACTTTTAGGAATTGGCACTCTATCTCAGATAAAACAGAGTTCGAGATGGGTTGAATGCATAGGGCCAGAAGGACAGAGAGGAAAGCTGAAGCCATATGTAGCAAATGTAGCAGTGAATCTATGGGGCCGAATCTGTTACAACAGTGGAATACCCAGATTAAAATTCCTACACTCTCAGAAAAGGAATACCGGCCAATGCATGTTTCTAGGAATAATATCATAACATGGTATAAAAAACAGTCACCAACAATTCAGGCTGTATACAAACAGAGCACAACTGCTATTGAACTCTCAGAAGTACCAACTGCCTTACCTTTAAAATGGCTAACTAATAAAGCTGTCTGGGTAGGACAGTGGCCTTTGACAAAAGAGAAGCTACAAGCTTTAGAACAGCTGGTTCAAGAGCAGTTAAATGCTCAACACATTGAAGAATCTACCAGCCCTTGGAATTCTCCTGTATTTGTTATTAAAAAAAAAGTCTGGTAATTGGAGAATGCTGACAGATCTGAGAGCTATTAATAAAGTAATTCAGCCAATGGGCTCTCTACAGACTGGGATGCCCTTGCCCTCTCTGCTACCCAAAGAATGGCCTATAATAGTTATTGACTTAAAAGACTGTTTCTTTACCATACCCTTACAAGAAAATGATAGAGAAAAATTTGCCTTTAGAGTTCCTAATTATAACAATTCTCAGCCAGTCAAGAGATATCAATGGAAGGTCCGCCCACAGAGAATGTTAAACAGCCCTACCTTATGCCAAAACTTTGTGCAAAAACCATTGGAGATAATTCGTGTAAAGTTTCCACAATTCATAATTTATCACTATATGGATGATATCCTATTAGCTGATCCAAAGTTAGACACATTAGAAAGCATGTTTGAAGAAGTAAAAAAAGTTTTGCCTCGCTGGGGACTGCAAATTGCTGCTGAAAAAATACAAAGAGGAGATTCTATTAATTACTTAGGATATAAGATAGACTTACAAAAAATTAGACCCCAAAAGGTACAACTGAGGAGAGATCGATTAAAGACTCTTAATGATTTTCAAAAGTTGTTAGGAAGCATTTCCAACTTACTAGGTATCATGGGAATACCCAAAGATGGACTACAAAATTTGGCTACTACTCTAGAAGGGGACAAAGAATTAAATAGTCCAAGAGAATTATCAGCCGAAGCTGAGAAGGAATTGGCTCTAGTAGAAAAGACAATTTGAGAAGTACATGTGGATCGTGTGGATCCAGAACTTAAATGCATTCTTGTCATATTCCCCTCCAGACATTCCCCCACAGGTATTTTGATGCAGAGGGAAGATATTATATTGGAATGGATATTCCTACCATGTAAACCAAATAAGAAATTAAAGACATATAGAAAAGATCTGTGATTTGATTCAAAAAGGTAAATTAAGACTTCGTCAGTTGACAGGAATGGACCCAGCAGAAATTGTAGGACCTTTAACTAATGAGGAAATTTCATCACTATGGAAAGATAATGAATACTGGCAGAGAGCCTGCAGTAACTTTTAGGGAGAGATTAACAACCATTATCCCAGAAGCAAGAGAATAGAATTCATAAAGAATACTGAATGGGTCCTTCCTCACATTGTACGACACAAGCCAATTTCTGGAGTCCTCACATTCTATACTGATGCAAATAAATCAGAGAAAGCAGGATACAAATCAGGATACCTAAGTAAAGTGGTACAAAGTCCATACAGCTCTGTACAAAAGGCAGAACTGTATGCCATTCTTATGGTACTGATGGACTTCACAGAACCCCTCAATATAGTCACTGACTATCAATATGCAGAGAGAGTTGTTTTACACATTGAAACTGCTGAATTTATTCCTGATAATACAGAATTAACTTCATTATTCATACAATTGCAGGAAATCATCAGAAAAAGGGAACATCCTATATATATATAACACATATCAGATCCCATTCAGGTCTGCCAGGACCTCTAGCACAAGGTAATGATGAGATTGATCAGTTACTAATAGGTAATGTGCTAGAAGCCTCAGAATTTCATAAGAAACACCATGTAAATAGCAAAGGTTTGAAGAAGAATTTCTCCATTACTTGGCAACAAGTTAAGGATATTGTGAAAAAATGTCCTACTTGTTCCTTCTATAACCAAACTCCATTACCTGCAGGAAGCAATCCAAAAGGTATACAAAGAAATGAAATTTGGCAGATGGATGTGTTTCATTTTTCAGAATTTGGAAGATTAAAGTATGTACACCATACCATTGACACCTATTCAGGATTTCAGTGGGCAACTCCTATGAGTTCTGAAAAGGCTGATTCTGTGATTACACACCTATTAGAAGTTATGGCCATCATGGGAATACCTGTACAAATTAAGACAGATAATGCCCCAGCATATGTCTCCAATAAAATGAGACCGTTCTTTGCTTATTACAATATAAAGCATGTTACAGTTATACCACACAATCCCACAGGCCAAGCAGTCATAGAAAGATCCAATCGAACTTTAAAGGATATGCTAAATAAACAGCAACAGGTAACAATGACTCCTAGAAATAGATTGCATAGTGCTTTATTAACCTTGAATTTTCTCAATGCTGATGAGAAAGGAACAACAGTTGCGGAGAGACATTGGACGACAGACAAACCTCCTGAGCTAAACCAAGCAGTTTATTTCAAAGATGTGTTGACCTCAGAATGGAAACCTGGATATGTCCTACGTTGGGGGAGGGGTTTTGCTTTTGTTTCCACAGGAGAAGAAAAGCTATGGATACCAACAAAATTAATAAAAATTCGATTTGAACAGAAGAATCCCCTTGATGAGGAGAAGTAAAAGATCATCCACCAATGTGACATCTCTTCAGGTTGTAAGAAAAATTTAACAATCAAAGGTTGGGGTAGGGTTCTGTTTTTGTCTTTCCAGGATAATGGAAATACCCATCTTCCAGAAATCATAAGGCCTTGGATATCCGGATGTTTATAGCAGAAAGAAAGAATCTATTGGTACCATTCTACACAGGGTAAGATATCACTGTCTAACATCTATATCTCTATCAATCTAGAATAGTTGTGGTTCCAATTTAATTATAAACCAAGCTGGCTTTGGAGATGGAATTGGCTCACCCCTTCTCTAAACCCAAGCATATTGATGAAACAAAAGGTTGAGAGATTCTTCAGTCCCATATCAGAAGAGCCCTCTGGTGTGAGACAGAAGGAAACCAATTATAAGGGACCATTATCTTCAAGATTCTAATTCTCTCCATGCTTATTCTTGATTTCTTGGAATCCTTTCTTACATGTCATGACATCTTTAAATCCAAACCTTCCATTCTGATAAAAAAATAAGTTTTTTCCAATAGCAATCTCTGAAGTCTCCAGAAGGAAGATGGGGCCCCCCAAACAACAACTCTACCCAATCCAGTATAATGCCATGGTAATCATCATCATACTATACTTCTTGCCAGAATTTCAGACAATCTTACCCATTACTCTGAGGGTTGCTGCAGAATCTACAGTTAGTCTAACTGAGATTTAACTATCTGAGCTTTCTCACAATACCCAGAGATACCATCGCCCCCTAAACAGCAGGAAGCAATTCTAAGAAAACGACGCCCCTTATCCCTAAGGTTTCATATTTCTCAGGGTTATGGATAATGGTTCTAGGGTTGGGGGTGGAAGAAACTGTTAAACTCAGTACTCTCCTTAAGGAAAGAAAATACGTTTAAAAAAAAAAGGAAAAGAAGAAATGGAATGGATAATTATAAGATATTATGGTAGACAACTATATACATTAGTAAACAAATTTAGTAATATAGCAGCCTTTTCACTGTTATGAATTCTTATATGTTGATACAAATATAAACCATTTATATTCCTATTTAAGATAATTTGTATATTGATACAAATACAGAACTATGTTTGTTATATTGTACACATATTTTTACTCTTATTTGAAATATTTGTATATTGATACAAATGTGAATTTATATCTGTCATACTGTATATATGTTCTACTTCTGTTTAAGATATTCTGTATACTTATATATATTTAGGATTATTATCATATTGCATATTGCACTATATATTCCTACCTCTGTTAAAGATATTTTGTGTATTGTCACAATTTAAAGTCATTATCCTTTTACTGTACATTTGCTTACAGACTGTTTGACTTATTTATAGGAAGCCTTAGTCCGTAGGTTCTTTAGGTAGATAAGACTTATAGAGTTATTGTCACCTATGCTTGTCATCTCTATAATTATGTTAGTTAGGTTATCCAGATTTATAAATACATAGGTCAGATGGACAGGTAATCTTCAAACACTTCATGGACCTAGAGAATATGGCATTTAAATAACTTAGAATTCTGTTGACGTGACACGCAATTGCTCCTTGCAGCACCAATTTGATCCCGAGAGAATGTTGGGCTTCTAAGACATTTCCATTTGGAAGTTTGTCTTCTTGGCACAAAATGGCCTAATGGGCAAAGAACTGCCCTTGCCTCAACTGCTGACAGTACAAATGCTGTCCTTTCTGGACAAGTGGGACACAAGGAAAGCGACCACTGTACTTTGCCAAGACAGGGTAAGATGGTCTTTCAGAATTCCTGCTTCTGAAAATGGTCTGTCAGATACTCTAGGCCTGTAGCCAATTTGAATGCACCAAGGATGCTGAGAAACATTAGGTGACTGTCCAGGCTGCTAGCTGTCTCTGTCTACTCTTGCAAGACTCCTGAAAGTTGCTTGTGTTCTTCTCCCATTTCTCAGGTATTATTATATTCCTTCTCAGGTCTTTGATGAGGTTGGAGATAGCAGTTATAGATACAACTTAATATATACATATATAATATCTTAGATAGAATATATTATGTATTAGACTCAGGTTCTTTAGGATAGGACACCTTTTGGAATGATCCTTGTAACATGCCACCTACCCATGCCCTAGACTTCCCTGGATTTTACTATGTGTTTTTTGCTTGATATTGTTTGCACTTATTGTAATTCCAACTTATCTAAGTCATTATCCCTCATTACTCCTGGACAATATTTGATAACCATCTCTTTGTATATAGTCTTATATTAGGTTAGAACTTTCTTATTTAGACAAAAGGGGGAGATGTAGTGGATAGCCATGCCAGCATTGGCTGGGAAGTTCCAACCCCAATTGAGGATTCGGTAATGGTCGTGCCCACAAGGCAGGGCGGAGAAGGAAACGGAAGACGGAGGATTGGAGGATCGGAAGGGGAGGCGCGCTTGGTTCCTGGACCCTGGACGCTGGAGGGAGACTGAGCAGAGTTCTCCAGAGAACACCGCCAGACTGCACTATACCTTTGCCAGACCCTGCAACCTACCCCTTCATTGTAAGTTACCCCCACAAAATAAACCTCCCTTTTAACTACGTGGAGTGGCCTAAATAATTTCACCAATACTTAATATTATTTACAAACTGTATGGCCTATGTCAGGCCTCTTGCTAGTAGCTCTTATAACTTAAATTAATTCATTTCTATTAATCTATGTTTTGCCACGTGTTCCATGACTTTACCAGTCTGCTGGCATGTTGTTCCTTGGGTAGCAGGTTGATGTCGCTCCAGACTCTACCTTTCTCTTTCCTGTTCTCTCTTTGGATTTCCCAACTGCCTCTAAGCTGCCTTGCCATAGGCCAAAGCAGCTCATTTATTAACCAATGGGAACAACATATATTCACAACATACAGGAAGACACCCCCAGCACCATTTCTTTCTGGAACTGTTCTAGACTAGATGGTGGTAATTCTTCCTTCTCAAAAATTCCTACCTCCTGTCACTTCTCAGAGGAATCTAACTTTTCTCAGATGCATGTTTTGAAAAAGTAACAACTTCAATTTCTACATTTTGTTGTAGAGTCCAATTGATATTAATGCTCTCAGAAATGTACAAGTCTCCACATAAGTTCAATCTGTTTCTGAGACATGTATCTTTTTGAGATTTGGTCTCTCTATCTTGCTCTGGCTAGCCTCACTTTTCTGGACAGGGGAGGGGCTCTAGCAATCCCCCTTCCTCAACCTCCTGAGTAACTGATATTTAGTGTATACTGCAATACCAAAAACGTCCTTCTAAACTTTTGTATTGTGTGCTCATATATAATGTACAATAAGATGTATCTTTATATTTTATTCTAGTTTATGTATTTAATCTTCAGGAAAGCCACAGGGTGAAAGGGCTGATACCTCCCAGTTTCCTAATTATATATGAAGTAAAGGAATATTCCCAAATTCCCTCTGGGAGGTTCCAGAGTAGACAGCTTTCTCTCCTATTTTCTGGTACATATCTGAGCAACACTAAGTATCTTGTTCATTCAGATATAATTCTGTTTTATTTTTTGTATCTTGAGTTTATATATTGACTTGGAGAAACTTTATATCACTAAAATTGTCCATTCTGTGAGCTTGGCATAGTTCTATAGTTACTCATATTTCCTCAAAATTCTCCCAGTTGTTGCTAATTTTATGTGGACTTAACTCAAATGAGTCATTTGTGAAAAGGGAGCCTCAACTGAGAAAATGCCTCTATAAGATGGGGCTGTAGGCAAGCCTGTAGGGCATTTTCTTAAATAGTAATTGTTTGGGGAGGGCCCAGCCCTTTGTAGGTGGTGTCATCCCTAGACTAGTAGTCTTGAGTTATATGAAAGCTGGCTTAGCAGGCCATGGGGAGCAAGTCAGTAAGCAGCACTTCTCCAGGGCCTCTACATAAGCTCCTGCCAGCTTGAGTTCCCCCCTTACTTTCAATGATTAACTGTTGTATGGAGCTGTGAGTGAAATAAACCCTTTTTTTTCCCCCAAGTTGCTTTGGTCATGGTATTTCATCATAGCAATATAGCAGTAATTAAAACCTACATGTTGTCCAGATACATACATGTTATTGTACTTTAGTCTAAAGTATCTACCTCATCCACTGTCCTTCTTATCCTCCATTCCTACCTGTTGCCTGTCTCCTTCTTACCCTCAAATGGAATCTTTTGCTTTCATATCATATGGAGCCATTTATGCTCTCACTTTCTTTCCTCTCTCCCCCTTAAGATCTCTTTCTATCTCCCTCTCAGAGCTGCATTTTGAGTTTCCTGGTGTAAGCACATGCATGCACATATTCTTCACATATAGGAGAAAACACGTGGTATTTGACTTTCAGAGGCTGGCTTATTTGGCTTACCATGGTCATCTCCAGTTCTGTCCATTTCCCTATAAATGTCATCAGTTTATTTCTCTTCATGGCTGAAGGAAATACAACTTGGTATATGCCCCTCATTGTCTTTACTCATTCATGACTGTATAGACATCAGGATGGTTGTCTATCATGACTCTGGTGAGTCATTCAGCATAAGAATGAATGGCTAATATTAATGTGAAATGCTGACTTATGATATTTTGAGTAATATTCACGGAAGTGGTATAGGTAAGTCATGTGGAAGCTCTGATCTAAGTTCAGAGGAATTTTCCTAGTGGCTTCCAGAGTGGTAGCATTGGTTTACTGCATTATATACTGCTGGAAGTCTATAACTCTCCTGTTCCTCACACCTCACCAGCAGATGTTGTCATTTGTTTCCTAGTGACAAGCCATTTTTCCCAGGAGGAGAGAAATCTTAAATCAGTTTTAATCTGCAGATGGCTAAAAAGATTGAATCCTTTTAAAAATCTTAGCCATTTGTATTTCTTCTCTGAGAGCTATCTATTTAGATCATTGGCCCATTTGTTGATAGGATGATGTGATTCTAATTAAGTGGTTTTATTAATGCTTTAATCAAATGGTATAGTAATGTGATTTAATCAGATAGCTTGATCTTTGTAGTCCTGTATTTAAGCAACTTAAGTCCCTTAGATGTCTCACATTAGGTACATATCTTTTTTCTCCGATCTGTAGACTATCTCCTCACTCTGATGTTTTCCTTCATTGTGCAGAAATTTTTGCACTGCATGCAATTCAAACTTCCTGTTCTTAGGGTCATATTCTGTGAAATGAAATGCTTTACAGAAAATTCTTGCTGTTGCCTATGTTCTAAAGTATGTGCCTGTGTTTTCCTCTGGTAGCTTCAAAGTTTCAAGTCTTACAGTAAAATCTCTAGTCCATTCTAAACTGAACACTTTGCATGGTAAGAAATCTGGATCTAGTTTCATTCTTCTAAGTTTTGACATCCAGTTTCCCTTCCACTCATTATAGAGGCTGCCATTTTCCCATGGAATCAACTTAAAGATCAAAGGAATTTATTTGGAAGTTAACTCACAACCAGAGAAGATTTATCATAGGGTCTGGAAAAGCTGAGCTATGTCCCACACTGATATGCTTGGTCCAAGATCTCAGCATCCAAACCACTAGGTAGCCAAGAGAGTTAGATGTAGGTTTGTTGTATATGCTCTTTATTATATCAAGTTACATTTCATCTCCTCTCGCCAGGGTGTTCATCATGGAGGATGTTCAATGATGTCAAAGGCCTCTTCTGTGTCTATTAAGGCAATCATGTGATTTCTGCTCTTGAGAATATTTGTGGTATTTATACTCATTGATTTTTAAGATTTTGAAAAATCCTTTCATCCCTGAAAGAAAATCAAGCAGATCATACTGTATGGTCTTCTTAATGTGTTCTTTTCTCACATACTTTTTGAGAATAACATGCATGAGTACTGAGTTTATACCATTTCCACCCTACTCTCTACTCCTTACAACTCTTTCCATGAGGCCAACTCCTCAAATTCCTGGCCTCTTCCTTTTTAATATATATTATATACATATGTATAATTACATATATGTTATATATGTATATATATATATACATATATAAATATATACACCAATATTATATTATTATAATATATATCAGGGGGCTTGTACCAGAAGAAGCCTAACGCTCCTTCACTTACTAGCCATTAATTAATTACCTACAGCTCTTTGTTCAGGCTTAAGACCTTGTGAGATTTCCTCCATCCACATTGGTGTGTCGACTGGTATTGTCATTGGACAGGTCTTATTTAGGAGACTATTTTCGTGAGATTTCATGGGTGCAGCCTCCTATCATACATAGAAATCGATATCTTATATCAAACTTCCTGGGCTTCTGACTCTTACAGTCTTTCTCCCTCTTCTCCTTGGTGTTCCTTGAGCCTTAAATGTTCCTTGACTTAAAAAAAAGTCAAGATTTTTTAAAACCATCTTTAAAAAGGAGCGGTTTGGGGTGGGTATGCATATGTTTGTGGGTGCCTGAGGAGGCCAAAAGCATTGGATCCTTTGAAGCTGGACGTCCAGGAATTGTCAGCTGTCTCATATGGGTGACAGGAGCAGAACTCAGGTTCTCTGCAAGAGCAAGGTGGACCCTTGAGTCTTAATGATTGAACTATCTTTCAGCCCCAGACACTCAAGATTCACCATATACTGCTTGGCCTTAGTTTCCTTGTTAGGAATTTCTATGATTATTTTTTCAAGTGTAGGCGCTTATAACTTTAAACTTTCTTCTTAGACCTGCTATAACTACACCCCAAGGGTACTGTTAATATGTGCTTTCATTTCCATTTGATTCCAGAAAATTAAGAATGTTTTCCCTGGCAGCTCCAATGACATATAATATGAGATAATTAGCCATGTATTTGTGTATTATTTCTGATTTCTTTTACTATTGATTTCTAGTTTTATTCTGATGAAGTACAAGAAATTATTTTAACCTTTTTGTGTATGTTATAACTTGTTCCATGCATAGCCTACAATGGAGTCTATGTAGAAAAGGAACTTACAATTGTGTTTGATGGAATATTCTCCAAGAGGCATTAAGACCACTTGCTGTAAGGTAGAGTTTAATTATGAAGGTTCTTTGCGACTTTTAGTTTGTATAATCTTTCTTAAAATGAGACTAGAATATTGAAATCTACTTCTATTATTGTATTAGATTTATCTAATCCTTTAAAGCCTATTAGTATTTGTTTTATAAAACTGGGAGTACTAACATTTAAAAAGAAAAAAATGTCTACAATTGTTACATCTCAATAAATCATTTCCTATATTGATATGTAGTGACTTTATTACTTCTGGTTAATTTTGTTTTTATGTCTACTTTATGATATGTCAGAATAGTTGTCTGTTTTGGAGCTTCTATTCCTTTATAGGTTGATCATTCTTGATTCTCAGTCTGTAGCTGTCCTTACCAGGTAGTGTATTTCTTGGCAATGAAAGATAATTGAGCTACCAAGGACCCACAACAGCCACACTAGTCTGGAACTCAGATAGGTGACATTAATTGTCCTTTTTTTCTCCCATTCTAGTCCCTCCTGACTTACTTTTATTCCCTGTAGGAGCCCCTCCTCTCAGCTTACTTCCTTACTCTTGGACTTAAACTATTTGTACATACCTGGAGTTTCCCTAGTACATTCTCAGCATCCCTTTAACCCTTCCTTTCTCACACATCTCCATTCTTTTGTGACTCCCACCAATTGACACAAACAGGGACCTCATAGACACTACACTTGGCTGGGACCCAGGGCAGGCAATGGCAACTAAAGAAGAAAATGCCTACCCAACAAAGATGAGACTAGATAATCTACATCATGAAACAAGTCAAACATCATAACTCCAGGTGTCTAGATCCCAGCACAAATATGAACAACCAAAGAAAAAACCTCCCATAGAAACCAGAAACCTTATTGTAATAGACCCTGAGAGAAACTATATAGCTGAAGTATAAGAAAGGTCTTCAAAATAGCAATCATGAATATGTTCAAGACATTAAAGAGAATATGAATACCATGTAAGTACAAGCAGTTGAATGAAATAGTGAAAACAAGTCAGGACATGAAAGTGGAACTTCCAAGTCAATTTAATTACTAAAGAAAACTCAAACTAACAACAACAACAACAACAAAACTACAAACAAAGAAGCCTAGAAATGAAAAACTAAGAATGTCAAACAAGAAGTTCAGATGTAAGCTGTACCAACAAATTACAAGTGGAAGAGATAATTTCAGGTGTTAGAGATAAAAGAAATGGGTAGCTCAGTCAAAGAAAATGTTAAATATAAGAAAATCAAAATACAAAACTTTCAACAAATCTGAGATACTCTGAAGAGACCAAATCTACAAATAAGAGGTATAGAAGGAGGAGAAGAAACCCAAGTCAAAAGCACAAAAAATATTTTAAACAAAATTAGAGAAGAAAAATTTCCAAGTCTAAAGAAAGCAGTGACCACCAAGGTACAAGAAGAATACAGAAGAACAAATAAGTAAGACCAGAAAAGAAACCTCCCATGATACATAAAAATCAAAGCAATAAGGAAATTAAAAACTCATGGAAATTGAACAACTCTCTACTGAATGATTTCTGGGTCAAGGCAGAAATAAGAAATTAATGATTTCCTAGAATTCATTGAAAATATATGCACAACGTACTCCAACTTAGAGGACACAATAAAAGGAGTGCTAAGAGGAAACTTCATTGCACTAAGTACCTTTATGAAGGAATTAGAAAGATTTTGTACTAGCAACTTAATATTATACCTGAAAGTTCTAAAAACAAAAGAAGCAAACACACCCAACAGGAGTAAATTGAAGAAAATAATCAAACTCAGGGCTGAAATCAATAAAACAGAAACAAAGAGAAAAATACAAAGAATCAATAAAACAAAGGGTTGGTTCTTTGAGAAAATCAACAATATAGACAAACCCTTATCTAACCTAACTAGAAAGCAGAGAGAGAATATCCAAATTAACAAAATCAAAAACAAAAGGGGGACATAACAACAGACACTGACAAAATCCAGAGAATCATTAGGTCATACCTCAAAAACCTGTACTCTACAAAACCGGAAACATCTAAAGGAAAAGGAAATTTTTCTTGATAGATACCACTTACCAAAGATAAAGCAAAATCAGAGAAACAACTTAAATAGATCTATGATTCCTAAGGAAATAGAAGCAGTCATCAAAAGTCTTCCAACCCAAAAAAGTCAGGGCCAGATGGTTTTAGTGCAGAATTCTACCAGACTTTCAAATAAGAACTAATCCAATACTCCTGAAAGTATTCCACAAAATAGAAAACAGAAGGAATAATATCAAATTCATTTTATGAGGCCTCAGATATCCTGATACCCAAGCCATGCAAAGACTCAACAAAGAATTAGAGATAAAGACCAATTTCCCTCGTTAATATAGATGCAAAAATACTTAATAAAATACTTGCAACTTGAATCCAAGAACACATCAAAAAGATCATCCACCATGATCAAGTAGACTTCATCCCAGAGAAGCAGGGATAGTTCAACTTATGAAAATCAGTCAGTATAGTCCACCATATAAACAAACTGAAAGAAAGGAAATTAAAATCTGCAAGGGAAAAAGACAAAATCATAAACAAAAAGCAGGCCAGTTAGAATAATATCCAAATTTTCAACAGAGACTGAAATCCAGAAAGGTCTGGATGCATGTCCCACAAGGTCTAAAAGACGAGAGATACAGCCCAGACTATTATACCTAGCAAACCTATTAATCACAATTGACAGAGAAAAAAAATAATCATTTCATGATAGAACCAAATTTATGCAATATCTGTTCACTAACCCAGCTTCTAGAAGGCACTAGAAGAAATAAATCAGTCTGAAGAGAAGGTTCATTACACCAAAGAGGACAAAAGGCATAAATAATGCTCTAACAATTAGTCAAAAGAAAGAGGCATATCACTACAACAAAACAGCATGAATTAATAAACACTGCTCATTAATAATTCCA
Source organism: Onychomys torridus (assembly GCF_903995425.1). Taxonomy (NCBI): domain Eukaryota; kingdom Metazoa; phylum Chordata; class Mammalia; order Rodentia; family Cricetidae; genus Onychomys; species Onychomys torridus. The sequence goes on along the minus strand of NC_050452.1, from coordinate 20,373,041 downwards.
AATAGTAATGGTCTCAGTTCCCCCATAAAAAGATATAGACTAAGAGATTGATTATAAAACAGTATCCATATTTCTGCTTTATCCCCAAAACATACCTTATCATCAAGGACAGGCCTTACCTTCAGATAATAGAACAGCACAGAATATTCCAAGCAAATGGGACCAAGAAACAAGCAGATGTAGCTATTTTAATATATGCAAAAACATACTTCAAACCAAAAGTAATCAGTAGATAGATAAAAGGATACTATATATTCATTAAGGGAAAAATTCACCAATAAGATTTTACAATTCTAAATATTTACAAATCAAACACTAGTGCACTAAAAATGACTACAAATAAAAAAATCACATTTGAACACCCAGTGGTATGACTATAACACAGTGATAGTGGGTAACTTCAATATTCCACTTGTGATTTGAAAGAAAATGGCCCTCAAAGGGAGTGGCACTATTAGGAGGTGTAGCTTTATTGGAGTAGGTGTGGTCTTGCTGAAGTCACTGTGAAGTTATGCTTTGATGTCTCATAAATGCACAAGCCATGCCCAGTGAGACAGTTCATTTCCTGTTGCCTGCAAATTAAGATGTAGGACACTTGGCTACTTCTCCAGCACCATGTCTGCCTGCATGCCACCATGTTGCATCATGATGATAATGGATTAAACTTCTGAAAATGTAAGACAACCCAATTAAATGTTTTTACTTTATAAGAGTTGCCATGGTCATGATGTCTCTTCATAGCAATAGAAAGCCTAAGACATCCATCACTCTTGCCAATAGACAGATCATCCAAGCAAAAACTCACCAGAGAGATACAGGTGTTAAATAGTGTCATAAATCAAATGGACATAAAAGACATCTAGAGACTATTTTACCTAAACCCAATACTTTGTTTCAGCAGACAATAGAACTTATTCCAATATTGACCACACATTGGGACACAAAGTCTCAACACATGTAAATAGGTTGGAGTAACACCCTGAGTCCTGTCTCACTACCATGTAATAAAGGAGGAAATAAAAAATATAGAAGTGATGGAAAGCATAGGAAGCTGAACAAGTCATTACTGGATGAAAATTAAGTCAAGATGGAAATCAAGACTGGACTTTAAAACTTTTTAGAATTTAATGAAAATGAAAACATGACATAACTGAATCTATAACACACAATGAAAGCAGTTCTAAGAGGTAAGTTTGTAGCACCGACTCCCTGCATTAAAAAAAATCTGGCAAGATCTCACATTATTAAGAATTTAATAATACACTTGAAAGTTTTAGAAAAACAAAAATAAATACCACCAAAAAGAAGAAGAAGAGAAGAAAGAGGAGGAGGAAGAAACAGAAAAAAAAAGTCATACCCAGGGCTAAAATCAGTGATATAGAATCAAACAACCAAAAACAATCCAATATAAATACAAACAGAAAAATCACTGAAATGAAGAACTGATTCTTTGATAAAATCAATTAGATTGACAAACGTTTAGCCAATTTTACCAAAGATGGACAGGGAAGATCCAAGTTAATAAAATTAGACATGAAAGGGAAAAAGCAAGAAAATCCAGAGAATCATAAGTCTATACTTCAAAAGTTTGTTTTCCATCAACATAAAAAGCCTAAAAACAAATGCATAAATTATATATACACATACATATATGTATATATGTACATATATATTACAAAGTTAAATCAAGATTAAGCAAACAATTTAAACAGACCAATAACATCTAGTGACATATACACAGTAATTAAAAATCTCTCAAAGAAAAGCTCAGGGCCAAATGGATTCAGTGCAGAACTCTACTAGACCTTCAAAAAATATTTAATGCTAATGCTCTTCAAATTATTCCAAAAGAATTGAGACAGAAGGAACATTTTCTAACTCTTTATATGAAGTCACAAGAATCAAAATACCAAAACCATACAAATACCTAACAATAAGAGAAAATTATAGACAAATATCCTCTCTGAATATAGATGCAAAATTCTCAGCAAGATACTGGCAAACCACACCCAAGAACTCATCAAAAAGATCATGCACCATGATCAAGTCAGTTTCATATCAGAGATGTAGGGTTGGTTCAATATATGTAAATTGATAAATCTAATCCACCACATAAACAGACTGGAAGGCAAAAATGCATGATCATTTTATTAGATGCATAAAAGGCTTTTGACAAAATGGAACTTCTCTTCATGAGTAAAGCACTAGAGATACAAGGGCAAATTTCAACATAGTAAAGGTAATTTATGGCAAGCCTGAAGCAAATATTATTTTTAATGGAGAGAAACTCAAAGTGTTTCCACTAAAATCAATAACAAAATAATGATGTCAACTTTATATGTACCTATTTGATAAAGAACTTGGAGTCTTATCTAGAACAATAAGGCAACTGAAAGATATCAAGGGGATACAATAGTAAAGGTAGAAGTAAAAGTATCTTTACTTGCAGATAGTATGATTTTATATATAAAAGACATAAGACTCTATCAGAAAACTTCTACAGCTGATAAAAATTTTTCATAATGTATCAGGATATAAAATTAACACAAAAAAATTAGCTTTCCTGTATACAAATGAGCAACATACTGAGATAGAAATCAAGGAAAAGAACCTTTTACCTAAAACCATACATAGGGATGACTGTAACCAAACAAGTGAAAGAAATATAACAAAAACTTAAAGACACTGAAGAAAGAAATTGATGAAGACATCATAAGATAGTAAGATTTTCTGTGTTCATAGATTAGCAGAATTATAATTATGAATATGGTCATCCTACCAAAAGTAATCTACAGTATCAATACAGTCACCATCAAATTTCCAACAAAATGCTTCACAGAAATTGAGAAACAGCATCATCAACTTCACATGGAAACACACACACACACACACACACACACACACACATAAAGAGTGTGGCATTGACATAAAAACAGACATGTTGATCAATGGACTTGAGTTGAAGATCCAGACATAATTTCACATACTTACAAACACTTGATTTTTGACAGAGAAGCCAAAAAATACACAATGAAAAAAATAGCAACTTCAAAAATAGTGTTGGACAAACTGGATACCTGAATGTAGAAGAAGGAAAATATAGATCCATATCTGTCACCTTGCACAAACTCAAATCCAAATGGACCATGGACTTCAATGTAAGACCAGATCTCCCTGAATCTGCTAGAAGAGAAATGCCCTAAATCTGATAGAAGACAAAGGGAATAGGTTTGAACTTATTTGCACAGGAAAAGACTTTCTGAGCAGGACATCTATAGCATGGACATTAAAACCTGAAATGAATAAATAAGATCTCATGAAGTTAAACAACTTCTATACAACCAAGAATACCATTATTTGAGCAAAGCAGAATCCAACAGAATGGAGAAAATATTTACTAATTATATATCTGATAGAGAGATAGTATCTAAAACATAATTAATCAAAGTAAAACAAAACCCCATGGACATCAAGAAACAAATAATCTAATTAAAATGGAGAACTGAACTAAAGGAGGTTCTTAAAAGCTGAAGTGCAAGGGATTGAAAAACACTTAAAAGTGTTGAACAACCTTAGCCACATGAAAAAAAAAAACTACTTTGATATTTCATCTTATCCCAGGCAGAATGGCCAAGAGTAATAAAAACAAATGACTATACATGCTGCTAAGTATACAAGGAAAGGGAAATATTTATTGTTGTGGTGTTGCAAACTGGTAAAAAGTCTTATTAGAAAAGGTTGTTGAATTTTCTTAAAAAGCTAAAAATTGATCTACCACAAAATCCAGCTGTACCACCTTTGGACAACTCAAAGGGCTCTACACTTTACTGCAGAAATACTTGCTTATCAACGTTCATTGTTTCTTTACTTATAATAGCAAGGAATTTGAAGAAAAAACCTAGATGGCCATTAACTGATGAGTGGATAATGAAAAGTGGCACATGTATACAATGAGATATTAATCAGCTGTTAAGAGAAAAAGAAGTTATGAAATTTGTAGGTTAATAGGTGGAGCTAGAAACAACCATCATGAGTGTGGTAACCAAGATCCAAATGGAAAAAAATTACTGTGTTTGTTCTTATATGTGAGTGTGTTGTTGTTTTGAGTAGGAATGGTCCCCAAAGGCTCATAGATTTGAATGCTTGAACCACCCTCCAGAATAGACCCCATGCCCATGAGTAATTGGCCAATACCAAACAGACTTCACTTTGTGTGTGTGTGTGTGTGTGTGTGTGTGTGTGTGTGTAGTTTTGTTTTTTGGGTTTTTTTTGGTGGGGTATTTTTTGTCTTTTTTGTTGTTTTTCTTTTCAGAGAGAAAGAACATATGAAGTTGTGTGGGTGGGGAGGTTCGGTAGGGGCTGGGAAGAGAATGTGGAGGGGAAAGAATATGATCAAATATATCAACTGAAAAGAATTTTTTTAAAAAATACAAAAAGCCATTTTTGAAAAAAAAATTTAAGAAAAGAAAAACAATATTGGACCGTATTTTTCATTTTAGTTTTTTTAACTTTTTATTTGTTAGTGTGTGTGTGTGTGTGTGTGTGTGTGTGTGTGTGTGTGTGTGTGTGCAGATTCTTGTGGCAGCAGAAGTTTCAGATTCCCTGGAGCTGGAGCTATAGGTAATTTTTTAGTCTCCCAATAGGGATGCTAGTTTCTGACCTTGGGTCCTCTTTGAAAGCAGTATACACTCTTAATCTGAGCCATCTTTCTAGACTGTGAACCTCATTTTTCAGTCCAGTCAGTCTGCAGTACACTATTGGTGACCTCGGGCCATTTAGACTAATTTTATCAGTCAGGGTTGTCTAGTGGAACATACCTAGTAGAATGAATTTATATCATGGAAGGTTATGTACTAGTTTGGCTTACATGTTGGGGACTTGGTATTCCAGTCATGGTCATTTGTGTGTCAGAGAGACTGAAAACTTTGTAGCTGCAGAAAACTCACATCTGGAGGCCAAGCAGTTATAACAGGGCACCGAAAGTCTGCAGTGTTATTTAGGATTTGCTGGTCTTCAGTTCATCTTGGAGGGTTAAGAAGCTGGTTTCTGATGATGACAAAAGGTAGCAGTAACAACAGCAGCAACAATGGGCTAGTCACTGACAGCAAGATGCTAAGGCAGGTAAGCAAGCAACACTACGTTCTCCTGAGCTCTTTTTACATCTGAGATCCCACTGGAAGGTGCTATCCATTCTGGATGAGGATCAGCATCCAGGTGGTCAATCACACTTCCTCACTTGTCAGTTAGCAGTGCAAACACATCTCCTTTATGCAATGTTTTATTTTCAGATGAAGACAATAACAAGGATATCATTCCACATAACATGATGTAACTATCACATGTACAGTCAGAACAATGTCATGCTTCCCCCAGTGTACATGGCAAAGTCCCTTTAGGAATGGTAATGGCTGGTGTTTCAAAATCTACAGACCTAAATATAATAATATAGACTTCATAGCACTCAACAAACAGATATTATATTACACTGTAAAGAATGGGAGAGGAAAGTAGACATGCATGTCTGTTTATCATATCTATATTCATGCACAAATAAATTTTTAACAAAATGGGACAGAAACACTGGGCCAATTACAATCCTCATTTCTGTAGCTGGTCCTGTAGCTTTGGCTGGTATTTGTAACTACCTTTTTCTACTTCCTATGCCAAATTCCCTCTATCTTCAGCAAAACCTTCAGCTGGTCTTGGTTTTTTAACTGGAGGGATGACCCACATCTTTCTTCCTGAAAGCACTCATCAAAGGTGCCTTCAGCAGAGAGTGAATTCAATAGTCAATAAAATAAGATGGTCCATTCTTTGGAGAGCAGCCAACCTTCTTCCCAGCCATCTCTGATATTCCCAATGGGCCTATAAATAAAGTAGCCATAGTGGAAGAGGCAGACTACACATGGGCTCATTTATCATTCTCACTGGATTGTGTTATAATTTACCATTGACCTTAAATCTCAGAGCATGTAATACGAAGGGACACGTTAAAGGATCTCCTGCATTCCAGAAATACAGTCTTTCTCTGCATGGAGATGCAGTCAGATTTTTTTTTCCTGATAGACTGGATCAATTTGATGTGTTAACACTGTAATTCTTCTCTTGGCTTGATTCAAAGCATCAGGAGCCCAAAGTGAAATTTCACAAGGGAAATTATTAGCTTCTAGTTTGACAGAATACTTATCATCCTGCTGATAGAAACATCGCATCACCAAAGAAGCCAAGACTTGTAGATCATCAGCCATGGGGGAAGCAGGACCATATGTCAGATCCTGATCACAGTGCACAAAGAATGCCTCTCCAGGTATTCACACTATTGTCATCTAGCTGATAATCTAATGGCACCTTTAAAAGTCCTTTCTATCATTCTATTAGGCAATTGCTCCAGAGATCACCCACATCCTTCTCCAGGGTCCAGCCTGATGAGTCTTACTGATCCTCCCTGTTCTCACACCCTATCCAGCCATATCCAGGTCCCACATCCAGTGCTCTGGCCTAGTGTGGCCAACCCTGTCTGCACCACAAAATTTCTAGGCTTCTGCCAACACTATCTGCATGTAGTTTCCAACTCATAGGCAATATCTAATCTTTTCACCCAGCCAGAAATAGTACCATACTGCAAGCTTAGTGAAAGGAGATGACCTTCATATCAGGTGACTCTGCCTGTCCTCTTGACTTCATTCCAGCCAAAACGTTTCAAACTCTAGGCAGAGCTCATGTGCTATGGGACCAGGAAGCAAACAGGTGTTACTATCCTAATATTGGACACAATAGAGTTCAAACCAAACTGATCAGAAGAGATAAAGAAGTAAGAAGTGCAGTTAACATAATCAAGGGAACAATTAACCAAGAATGCATAACTATCCTAAACAGATAGGCACCAAAATCTAGTGCACCCAAATTCATTAAAAAACTATATTGCTGGATTTATAAACACAGATGAACATCAATCCATTAACAATAGGTGATTTGAATACCCCATCTTCTTTAATTGACAGGTCAAAAAATAACAGAGGAACATCAAAACTAATTCCAATTACATTAAGAGATGTTGATCAATTATTAATTAATCTTTGGGGTTTTTTGTTGGTTGGTTTATTGTTTATTCTCCAATCTCCCCTATTGGTATTGGGGGTTTATTTGCCCATTTTTGTTGGACATGATGGATTGTGTCCTAGCTCTCCTTGGTTTATCAGTTCCTTTTATGAAACCAATTTTTCCCTGTCCTGTCATGATTGAGATCTTCTTTATTCTTCCTCTGGCTATAATATTCCTTCAAGTGTCTTCTGTAGCACAGGCTTGGTAGTTATAAACTGCTTGAGTCTGGACCTGTCCTGAAATATCCTTATTTCCCCAGAATTTTTATGAGATAGCTTTCTTGAACCTAGCAATCTTGGTGTATAGTTATTTGTTTTCAGGGCTTGAAATATATCATTTCATACTTTATTGGTTTTAGAGTTACTGATGAACTATCTGATGTTATTGGTATGTTTTGTTTTGCTGGTGAGTTGACATTTTCTTCTTATAGCTTGTAATATCAGTAATTTATTTTTTCTTAGCACTTATAAATACATTTAAAATATTTTTAATTACTACCTATTGCAAGATTTTCTTTAGGCAAACTTTCTAAATATTCAGCATTCTGCCTTATTTACATTTTAAAGCCCTACTGCCCTATATTGGAAAATAATATTCTATTTGTTCATTTTAGCATATCTCTGGTTTTCATGACTTTCTTCCTAAATGGTTTAGCACAATTCCAGTCTGAATTGGAAACAGAGAGCTTCTTTGTCTTAGAATATAATCTAAACACTAGGCTTTCAGTATATTCCCTTTGAGTACTCAATAAGTAAAAGAAAAATTTAGTTATGGTATTACTTGTTTAGGAGTCTCTATATTTGGACACAATGCTTTACCCCACTGTATCTTAGCAACTGTAATTGTTTTAAAAACCAAAAACTTGAGTGAATCCAATATGTGAACATTTACTGAATGCATTGCCTAATGCATACTGGAAATTCGTTAAAGCAGTATAACATAAATGTATGCATTCTGTCCCTCCAGAGTGTTAGAATTCAGTATATAGTTGGCCTGAATGTATTTTGCTTTTCTGTTTTAGGTTATTTGAATCTTTACTCAAGTGTGGAATAGGTTTATGATGCCATTTGCATTGAACATTCTTTTGAAAATTCTTAAATTTTTTGCTTAACATATAATTACACCATTTTAATTGAACTTTCTTTAAGTATTCACATGGAAATTTATTTTCCTTTAACATGTGGCACTGTTTGTCTAGGACACTATGTAATGCTGGAGCTTCTTCTTAAAAACATTTTGATAATAATTTCTCTTTCCTTGACTTAGATAGTTTTCAATTTACCTATTTTTTCCTAAATCCTTATAATTTTAAGTTGTGTTTCCTGCAACTAGCATCGCAAATTAATGACATACAAGCATCCACAGTAAAAAGCAGTTCAAGCACGGACACATTTAGAATCAATTTTTTTTTTTCAGTAACAATATGGTTTCCTAGGAAGTATTCCCAGATTTTGCTGAAAGCCAGAGCAAATGCAGCTTTCAAGACCCAATATGAACAAAAAGAGACCCCATTGCCTGGCAAATTTGCTTTTGATGTTATAATCTTAAATTTTCCCAAGCAAAGTATGAAGGAGTCACATACTTTCTGTGAAAAGCCATGATTGTTTTCTTCTTCCAGGAAGCCAAAGAAAGGTAGCCTACCAGTGAAATTCAGAAAGAGCAATAGTATCATGTATACTAATGTTTCAGGCCTAAGTCAACTGTACACTAGACTCAATAATATCATCACTATGACTATTGGACAGAATATGAAACTAAAATTACAGACAGTTACAGAAAACCTGGGAGTGTTATTTAGTCATAATAAAATGGATACTTTTCATTTACAAGTTGAATGAGCCTAGAAGACACAGTGTTAAGGAACATAAACTAGGTACAGAAAGGTAAGCATAAGGTGATATCATTCATATATTTTTCTCAAAAAGTTGTTCTAGAAGTTCAAAGAACTCTGATCAGTAGAGGCTGAAGAAAGATGATAAGAGCTTGGCTAAACAGGAAACAGTTGCTGCAAGGAGAGACAAACTCGTGTGTTGTGCAATGGGCTAAATTTGATTCATGACAATGTGCATATCAAAACTACTGTGAGCAATGACTTCTCATGTTCTGATTACAAAGAAATTATGTATAATTCAGATGATAGATATGCTGGTAACATTGATTTGATCATCACACATCATATATAAATGAAAGAATTATATCATACCCCAGAAATATGCATAGTGACTATGTGTCAATAAAAAAAAAAAATCAAACCTAAGAATCAAAAACAAAAAACAGAAGACTGAAGGAGATTTTTCATAAACAGAAAGGGATCTATGAGTCACTATCTGGAGAGTAAGTTGAGGTTTTGTTGGTTAACAGGACCATCTTGTGATGGACTAAGACTTCTAAAATTATGAACCAAGATAAACCTTTCTTCCTTTTAAGTTGATTATGTGAGGTATGGGTTAGAATAGCACACCCAATCAGCTTCCTTATTACTTAATTTCCAGTTTCATGATATCTTTTTCAGTTCTCTTCTCTCCCATTATGAATTTTAAAACTGTAATGATACTTATCTTTGGATGGCTTCAAAACATGGAATCCTTGACTTGAACAATATTAAAAATAAGGCTATCTCAGATGGCACAATATTATCCAAAATTATGTGAAAACTTATTACCTTTGGTTTTCTCATCTCCTTCCACCAAAGATGTAATTTTATTATATTAAATTTTTACAGATACGTGATTTTGGTATCAGGTGTTTACTATTAAATTTTTATGTTCTACATGAATGAGATTATTTTCAGTTAATTATGCAGATCAAGGCTCATTATGTAGGAATATATTTCTCCCATTTCTGAGTTCACATAGAGCAGAATTTCCAAGACTTTTCATGCACAGAAGCTGTCAAGGGTCTAATGTTTGCTGTTGAATCAGCATTCAGTATGCCTGAGCTGGGTCTGATCTTGTATTCATGCAATAACAATAGAGCTGGGTGATGGACTGCCTGAGTTACAGCCCTTTCTGTTAAGAATCCCCCCCAACTCCCATCTGGACAAGAGGTGAGTGCCTGGGGTTATAGTCAGAGAGGCAACTGCCCCTGGGTCCCACCCCCCGGGCACCAGCCATCCCAGGAGGACCTGCCCAAATTGGTCCCAGTTTCCAGACATTCGGCAGGCCTTGTGGGAAGGCTTCCCTTTTCCAAGACTGCACGCAGACACTGCAGTCTCCACACCCTGCCCCCACACCCATTTGCCTGAGACCCCAGCCACTTCCTGAGACTCAGAGACCAGCCCCCCAGCTCTCATCCACCTTGAAACTCCCATCTGGACCAGAGAGGCCCTCTGGTGGACACTACAACCTCAACGCCTTGCCCCCACAACCATCTGCTGGAGACCTCAGTCACTTCCAGAGATTTAGAGACCAGTATACAGCATTCCATCCTGCCCCGGAACTCCCACCTGGACCAGAGCTTCCATCCTGTCCCAGAACTCCCATCTGGACAAGAGGAGCTCACATCTGGACAAGATAAGGAGACCCCAGGGACTTCCTGAGACTGGGAGTCCAGCCCCCCAGCTCCTATCCGGCCAGCACTCTCATCTGGACCAGAGCTCCCATCCAGCACAAAGCTTCCATCTGGACCAGAGAGAGGCTCCCTAAATCTGTCAGCTCTGTCTGGACCAAGTACACTGATAAGACCAAGAACGAACCCACAAGGAGATGGGCAGACATCAAGGCAGAAGTACATACAACAAAATAAAGAGCAATACAGCATCACCAGAATCTAGCCCTTCTCCAACAGCTAGACCTGAACATCACAGAATGGAAGAAGCAGAAGAAAACAACCTTATAAGTAACATCATGAAGAGGCTAGAACCTTATATAGAAGAAATCAAAAATAAAGTGGAGGAACAGACAAACAAAAAATGGGAAGAAAGCTATAAAAAAAAACTAGAGGAAAGGACAATTAAAGCAGAAGAAAACAATAAGTCCCTGAGAGAAAATCATGAAAAAGCAAGGGAAACAGTCCAAGAACTGAAGAGAGAAATAGAAAAACTGAAGAAGACACTAGCAGAAGGAATGCTGGAAATAACATATCTGAGTAAACAAACAGGAACATAAGAGGCAAGTATGCAAGAGATGGAAGAGAGATGGAACAGAATGCAAGAGATGGAAGAGAGGATCACTGGTGTTGAAGATACATTAGAAGAAATAGATTCATCAGTCAAAGAAAACACTAAAACCAATGAAGTCATGACCCAAAATGTCCAAGAAATTTGGGACACCATGAAAAGACCAAACCTATGAATAATAGGGATAGAGGAAGGAGAAGAATAACAACTCAAAGGCACAGAAAATATATTTAACAAGATCATAGAAGAAAACTTTCCCAACTTAAAGAAGGAAATACCTACGAAGATACAAGAAGCCTATAGAACACCAAACAGACAAGATCTGCAAAAAAAGTCCCCTCACCACATAATAATTAAACAACTAAACATACAGAATAAAGAAAGAATATTAAGGGCAACAAAGGAAAAAGGCCAAGTGACTTATAAGGGCAAACCCATCAGAATAACACCCAATTTCTCGATGGAGACTTTGAAAGCCAGAAGGACATGGACAGATATAATACAGACACTAAGAGACCATGGATGCCAGCCTAGACTAATATACCCAGCAAAACTTTCAATCATAGATGGAGTGAACAATAACTTCCAAAACAAAACCAGATTTAAACAATACTTATCCACTAACCCAGCCCTAAAGAAAGCACTAGAAGAAAAATTCCAACCTAAGGAAGGCAGATACACCCATGAAAACACAGGTAATAGATAACACCACAGCAGTAAACCCCAAAGAAGAGAAGTACACACACACTACCACCAAAAAATAAAAATAACAAGAGGAATGAACAATCACTGATCATTAATATCCCTTAATACCAATGGACTTAATTCACCTATAAAAAGACACAGACTAACAGAATGGATACGAAAACAGGACTCATCTTTCTGCTGCATACAAGAAACATACCTCAAATTCAAAGACAGACATCTCCTACGAATAAAAGGCTGGGAAAAGACTTTCCAATCAAATGGTCTTAAGAAGCAAGCTGGTATAGCCATCCTAATATCCAGCAAAATAGACTTCCAACTAAAATCAATCAAAAGAGATGATGAAGGACATTACATACTCATCTCAGGAAAGATCCACCAAGATGAAGTCTCAATTCTGAACATTTATGCCCCAAACACAAGGGCACCCACATATGTAAAAGAAACATTACTAAAGCTTAAATCACATATAAAACCCCACACATTAATAGTGGGAGACTTCAACACCCCACTTTCACCTCTGGACAGATCAGCCAAATTGAAACTTAACAGATATATAATGGACTTAACTGATGTTATGGCTCAAATGGACTTAATCGATATCTACAAAACATTCCACCTGAACAAAAAAAAAAAATACCTTCCTCTCAGCACCCCATGGAACCTTCTCTAAAATCGACCACATACTTGGCCATAAAGCAAATCTCAACAGATACAAAACAATTGGAATAACCTCCTGTGTTCTATCAGACCACCATGGTTTAAAGTTAGATTTCAACAACAGACAAAAATACAGAAATCATACAATATCATGGAAACTGAATAATGCTCAACTAAATCACCAATGAGTTAAGGAAGAAACAAAGAAAGAAATTAAAGACTTCTTGGAGATCAATGCAAATGAAGACACCTCATACCCAAACTTATGGAATACTATGAAAGCAGTGCTAAGAGGGAAATTCATAGCACTGAATGCCCACATAAAGAAGCTGGAGAAATCTCACACTAGTGACTTGACAGCACACCTGAAAACCCTTGAACAGGAAGAAGCAAAGTCTCCCAGGAGGAACAGACACCAGGAAATTATCAAATGGAGAACTGAAATCAATAAAATAGAAATAAAGAGAACAATACAAAGGATTAATGAAACAAACAGTTGGTTCTTTGAGAAGACCAACAAGATAGACAAGCCCTTATCCAAACTAACCAAAAGACAGAGAGAGAGAGCATCCCAATTAACAAAATCAGAAAGGAAAAGGGAGACATAACAACAGACAATGAGGAAATCCAGAGAATCATTAGGTCATACTTCAAAAACCTCTACTCCACAAAACTGGAAAATCTAAAAGAAATGGAGAAATTTCTGGATAGGTACCATATACCTAAGTTAAATCAAAACCAGATAAAAGATTTAAATAGTCCAATAACCCCTAAGGAAATAGAATCAGTCATTAAAAGTCACCCAACCCAAAAAAAGCCCAGGACCAGATGGTTTCAGTGCAGAATTCTACCAGATCTTCAAAGAAGATTTAATAACAATAATCTTTAAATTGTTCCACACAATAGAAGCAGAAGTCATATTACCAAACTCCTTCTATGAGGCTACAATTACCTTGATTCCTAAACCAAACAAAGATGCAACAAAGAAAGAGAACTCCAGACCGATATCCCTCATGAATATTGATGCAAAAATACTCAATAAAATTCTGGCGAACAGACTCCAAGAACACATCAAAACAATTATCCACCATGATCAAGTAGGCTTCATCCCAGGGATGCAAGGGTGGTTCAACATACAAAAGTCCGTCAATGTAATGCACCACATAAACAAATTCAAAGAAAAAAACCACACGATCATTTCACTCAATGCAGAAAAGGCATTTGACAAAATCCTACACCCCGTCATGATAAAGGTCTTAGAGCGATCAGGAATACAGGGAACATACCTAAACATAATAAAGGCAATCTACAGCAAGCCAACAGCCAACATCAAATTAAATGGAGAGAAACTCAAAGCAATACCACTAAAATCAGGAACAAGGCAAGGCTGTCCACTCTTCCCATACTTATTCAATATAGTACTTGAAGTTCTAGCCAGAGCTATAAGACAACATAAGGAGATTAAGGGGATACAAATTGGAAAGAAAGAAGTCAAGTTTTCCCTATTTGTAGATGACATGTTAGTATACATGAGTGACCCCAAAAACTCAACCAAGGAACTGATACAGCTAATAAAAACCTTCAGCAACATAGCAGGATACAAGATCAACTCAAAAAAATCAGTAGCCATCCTATATACAATAGACAAACAGACTGAGAAGGAAATCAGAGATACATCACCCTTTACAATAGCCACAAATAATATAAAATACCTTGGGGTTACTCTAACTGAGCATGTGAAGGACCTGTATGACAAGAACTTTAAGTCCCTGAAAAAAGAAGTTGAAGAAGATGTCAGAAAATGGAAAGATCTTCCATGCTCATGGCTGGATTAACATAGTAAAAATGGCAATCTTACCAAAAGCAATCTACAGATTCAACGCAATCTCTATCAAATTACCAACACAATTCTTCACAGATCTGGAAAGAAAAATACTCAATTTCATTTGGAAAAACAATAAACCCAGGATAGCCAAAAGAATCCTGTACAATGAAACAACCTCTGGAGGCATCACAATCCCCGACCTCAAGCTCTACTATAGAGCTACAGTAATAAAAACAGCTTGGTACTGGCATAAAAACTGACATGTGGACAAATGGAATCGAATTGAAGACCCTGACATTAACCCGCACACCTATGAACATATAATTTTTGACAAAGAAGCCAAAAATGTACAATGGAAAAAAGAAAGCATCTTCAACAAATGGTGCTCGCATAACTGGATGTCAATGTGTAGAAGGTTGCAAATAGATCCATATCTGTCACCATGCACAAAACTTAAGTCCAAGTGGATCAACATAAATCGAGTTACTCTGAACCTGATAGAAGAGAAAGTAGAAGTACTCTTGAACACATCGGCACCAGAGATCACTTTCTAAATATAACACCAGTAGCACAGACACTGAGAGAAACAATCAATCAATGGGACCTTTTGAAACTGAGAAGTTTTTATAAAGCAAAGGACATGGTCAACAAGACAAAGAGACAGCCTACATAATTGGAAAAGTCTTCAACAACCCCACATCTGGCAGATGGCTGATATCCAGAATATATAAAGAACTCAAGAAATTAGACATCAAAATGCCCAACAGTCCAATTGAGAAATGGGCTATAGAACTAAAAAGAGAATTCTCAACAGAGGAAGTTCAAATGGCTGAAAGACATTTAAGGAATTGCTCAACATCCCTAATTATCCGGGAAATGCAAATCAAAATGACTCTGAGATACCACCTTACACCTGTCAGAGTGGCCAAGTTCAAAAACACAGAAGGCAGCTTATGCTGGAGAGGATGTGGAGCAAGGGGAACTCTCCTCCACTGCTGGTGAGAATGCAAGCTTGTACAGCCACTTTGGAAATCAATATGGCACTTCCTTAGAAAATTGGGAATTCATCTCCCCCAAGAACCAGCTGTAGCACTGTTGGGCATGTACCCAAGGAATGCTCAATCATACCACATGGGCATTTGCTCATCTAAGTTCATATCAGCATTGTTTGTAATAGCCAGAACCTGGAAACAACCTAGATGCCCTTCAACTGAAGAATGGATAAAGAAAATATGGTACATATACACAATGGAGTACTACTCAGCAGAGAAAAACAATGACATCATGAGGTTTGGAGGCAAATAGATGGATCTAGCAAAAAATCATCCTGAGTGAGGTAACCCAGACTCAAAAGGACAAACATGGTATGTACTCACTCATAGGAGGATACTAGATGTAAAACAAAGATGACTAGACTGCTACACAACTACAGGGAGGCTACCTAGAAAACGGGACCCTAGGAAAGACACAGGAATCACCCAATGACAGAGAAATGGATGATATCTACATGAACAACCTGGATGACAGTGGGAATAATGAAGGGCAAGGTTTGAGGGAAAGAAAGCTTAGGGGAGCAGGAGATTCCAGCTGGATCAAGAACAGAAAGGGAGAACAAGGAATAACAGACCATGATAAATGAAGGCCACATGAGAACAGGAATAGGTAGAGTACTGGAGAGGTCCCCAGAAATCCACAATGATACATCCTCTGTAGACTGCTGGCAATGGTCAAGAGAAAGCCTGATCTGACCTAGTCTGGTAATCAGATGGTCAAACAACTTAACAGTCATGCTGGAACTCTCATGCAATAACTGATGGAAGTGGATGCAGAGATCCTTATCCAGGCCCAGGTCTCCAATTGTCAAGAAAGAGGAGGGAATGTAAGAGCGTGAGCTGTTGAGACCAAGGTTGGAAAAAGCACAGGGACAAATAGCCAAACGAATGGAAACACATGAATTATGAACCAAAGGCTGTGGAGTCCCCAGCTGGATCAGGCCCTCTGGATAAGTTAGACAATTGAATAGCTTGAATTGTTTGGGAGGCATCCAGTCTGTGTGACTGGGACCTGTCCTTAGTGCATGAGCTGGCTGTTTGGAACCTTGGGCTTACACAGGGACATTTTGCTCAGCCTGGAAGGAGGGGACTGGACCTGCCTGTACTGAATCCACCAGATTTAAATTAATCCCCAGGTGAGTCTTGGCCCTTGAGGAGATGGGAATGGAGGGGAGGGGATGGGGGAATGTGGGGGTAGGGTCGGGAGATAGGAGGACAGGGGAACCCATGGCTGATGTGTAAAATTAAAACACAAATATAATAATAATAAAAAAGAAAAAATAATCCCCCCCATTGTTCATGAAGAGATTTTTCCAACAAATTCAAAATGAATTATGTGAGGGTGAAACTATACTCAATAAAACCACTTAGGGGGATATGTCACAATTCTGGCTTCATAATTTTATCAAGTATGAAGAAAGTGACATCTGTGGACCTACTACTGCCCTGAATTCTGAAGATATACCTCAGATCACAATCTGCAGCAGTGGAATTCTTTAGGAAGCTTTAAAAATATCCTATAATTAATTCATTGATTATAGAGTTAGAGATGGTTGTATTTATTTGGATGTTATTTGGAAGGTAAAAAGATCATAAATTATTACTACTTTAGTGTTTGTTTTTGTAAATCAACTTAGTTTCTTTGTTTCATACTGTAGAATATTGTTTATGAATTTCTCTGATCACTTTTTCTTGGTGAAAATAAATATTACATTTGATTAATTTTTCTGTTTACTTAAAATTTTTCACTGAACCATACTTCTTGACATTTAAACAAACAAATCTCCAGCTTTTTGTATATGCATTTTCCCTCATGCTTAGGAAACATTATTTTGCATAATTTTTGGTTACATCTAGGTTGTATACATTTTTGTAGTGTTTTGAAGCATGTTTATAATTTAATATGTAACATACCAAATTATATTCTCCATTTCTTTCTGATGATATTAAGCAATGTACTAATTAGTATTTGTTGTATCTTTTAGTCAAACTCAGACAAGTTTTCTTACAGTTGCATGTGTTATACCATGAGGTCAACTAAATCAATACTCATGTTAGTATATCTGATCTAGTTGTAAATTACCTGATTCATAAATAAATAATGGAAAGAAACAACACATTTTTAATCATATGATAGAAGTTTTGTGCAGGATCTGGTTGTTTCCTTTTACATAGAGACATACAGTTTTCCCAGCACTACTTGTTGAAGTTTTTTCTTTTCACTGTGTAATTTTGGCACAACAAAAATGATGCATTATAATTTCAGGGACTTATATTCATGTCTTTTATTCTATTCCATTTATCTACATGTCTGTTTTGTTCCAGTGTCACACTATTTTTATACTCTGACTATGCAGTAGGATAATGCTTCCAACATTATCTAAATATATTCAAGTTTCTGCCAGCATTTAAATACTACTAATCATTACTTTTAGCTTTTGATGAGAAGATAGTCTGTCCACCATTTGACATCATGTCTACCACAGTCATTTCTAGATGGATATGAGCTCCCAGGATCTGCCAGAAATTTTAAAACATAAAGCAGCTGCATCTCCACAGGCCTCATGCATTCATTTCAGCTCCTGCCTACTTAATGGAAACAGACAGAACTCAAGAGTACATAACTTATTCCTATAGACTATTTTTATAATTTTTTCAGAGGTAACATAAATACTGAAGAGTCTTTCTGTCAGTATTTCTAGATACTCAGAAAGTTTTTACTTTGAAGTAGAATAAGTACTTTTACATTTTCATCTATTTTCTGTGCTGTTTTCAAAGATGTTAGTAATAGAGCAATTCTAGAAGTCACAGGGATGTTTTGCTCTAGACAGATTGAACTTGTAACTACTTTTTTTTTTTTTTTCAAGACAGAATTTCTCTGTGTAGCCCTGACTATAGTGGAACTTGCTCTGGAGAGCAGGCTGGCCTCAAACTCACTGAAATCCAAGACTTAACTACTTTCATCAATGTTTTTACCACTTGTCATGGATAAACAACTATCTAGGAGACATTTGTTGAAGAATATATATTACAATATTTGTAGTAAATTCAATTTGAAGAGATTATAGAAGTTAATGTCTTTACTGCATTGTATATACTATGTGCTTATTTCTCACTTTTAAAATAATGTGGTAAGTAAATACTACATCGATGAGATTAATGAGGACTAGAAAGCCAGAACAAGAGGTGGTTTTGTGTAGATGTGTATTCCTGGTGGACAGTGTTGACTTTCCAGCCAAGTAGCCTGATGCCAATTTGTTTCCTTTTTCCCCAATAACATGATTTTCCCCCATATTGCCTTTCTATCATGGCCAAAGCAAGCTATGTTGACTGTAAAACTGAACTTTCTTGATTTCTTCCCAAATTTATAGCTTAAACTTTATTAAACTAAGGAGAGAGAATTCAGGGACATGGATTTCATGCAGAGGAAAAAGTCAGTTATCTCCAGAATGAGTTCCAAGTTGCCCAGGGTTCTGTGACTGAAACCAGCAAATGAGGAGGACTTTGTGAAGACATCAACTCTAAAGAAGCCTTGACATACAGACAAGACCTCATAGCAACACCAAACAAGCCACTATGATTTCAGTTTTTCATTGGTAACCTTGCAGGATCTCTAATATCATACCACCATCAGACAGTTCTACAAGCTAGGAACGAGCATCACGGATTGGTAGATGAGGAAACCAAAGCTCTATGTAGCTAGTGCACCCACAGTTTCTCCCTAAACATACATGGCTGAGTGAGAATTTGACTGTGAGAATCCTGAGTGTGAAGTCACATGTTCTAGGCCAACACAGCAGTTGGAAATTCTGACAACAGCCCTGTGTCTGCAAGTTTTCCACTTCTCCAAGTTCCTACTTTGCTATTCTGATGTGCTCTGCTCATGAGACTTCTCTGATTAAGGACACCTAAATCACAAAATCAGAATCTGTCAAGCAGCTACAGATTGATTTTCTTGTCCCTAAAGCATAAAAATACATTTTCTCCTTCCCATATAGATCTTGCAGTGGAGCTGTGCAGGTAATAAATTATTGGTGTATTCAGACTATCAGTGAGGACTTGGAGTGTTACAGACTCTGGGAGTGCTATAGACAGTCTTCCAAAGATGGAAATTCAAAGCACATTTGCTTTACCCTTCAACTAAGGTGTTTCATCTTCATATGTCCTTATAATCCTGTGACAGAAAGCCACAGAAAGAGGAAAAATAACGTAAGACTTGTGAATTCATATAAGTCTAAATTGGTGTGGTTTTCACATAAAGAGCAAGGAGAAATTACATATGCTACAGGTAGAGTGCTAATGAAATTAACCAGACAAAATGGAGTTCAATATTAGAAGGTCTTATTGTCTAGAGCCAGTCTGTAGCTTAGGGTTGCACTAATACTGGAAAGACAGGAGAGGCCATTTCAGAAAATGACACCCAGTGAAACACCTGCACTTGTGAAGGAAAGGGATCATTTTTCTCCTGTGTTTCTTTTTTGTTATTTTTTATTTTTCCAGACAGGGTTTCTCTGTGTAGTTTTGGTGCCTGTCCTGGATCTTGCTCTATAGACCAGGCTGGCCTCAAACTCACAGAGATCCTCTGCCTCCTGAGTGCTGGGATTAAAGGTGTATTCCACAGCTTGGCTTTTAAAAAATTATTTTTATTCATACCAACCACAGACCCCCCCCTTTCATCCTTTCTCCCACTCCTCCCACCTTAGCCTAACCCCCCCTCCCAACACACCCCTCATCTGCTCCTCCAAAGGGTAAGTTCTCCCATGGGGGGACAGGAAAGTTGCATGGGACCAGACGAGACCCTCAGCATACAGATAGCTGGGACTATTTGAGGGCCCCTGGCAGTGTGATCAGGTTCTATTTCTGGTGCATGAGCTGGCTTTCTGGATCCCATTACATAAAGTTGGTCACCTTGCTCACCCCTGATGGAGGGGGGAGGGGCAGGGTCCTGCCTCAATTGAGTGTACCAGGTTTTCCTGTCTCCTGTATTTCTTAACAGTAGTTCTCAACCCTCCTAAGGCTGTGACCCTTTAATATAGTTCCTTACGTTGTGGTGACCCCCAACCATGAAATTATTTTTGTTGCTACTTCATAATTATAATTTTGCTACTGTTATGAATCATAATATAAATATCTATGTTTTCTGATGGTCTTAGGTAACCCCTGTGAAAGGGTCATTAGGCCTTTTGTGACCCACAAATTGAGAACCATTGGTTTAGGATCTTTTGTAAACATTTCTGTCCCCTTTGGGAAACTCTGCAAGGCTTTGCTGCCATTTTTACCCCTTCAGGAAAATACTAAGAAGAAAAAATGATCAATACCCATTATTACTTACTAGAGAAAGGATAAGGATTTCTCACAGAATGGGGGAGGTAACATGGCAGGTCCCTTTCTATGTGTGACACTTTTTGTTTACTCTTATCCACCTATATTATTAAAAGCAACAAGTTTCTAAAGAAAAGATCTTATATTTGTTTCTTGACTAGTATGTCAACTAAGTCAGTCATGGTTCTCGAGGAAGCTGGTTGGATTAGTGCTGGTTGTGCATGTCCTATGACTGTCCCATTAACACTCAGTATCTGCTCCACAATCAGTTTTACTACAGAGAAAAGTTTTCACTCCTAAATTTCACTTTCCAGATTGACCTCATCACCAACAGGGATGAGGTTTTTACTTACATGTGACCAATGCTCATGTTTGTTATTCAAGTATGAAGGATTATTTGTTCACATTAAAGATTCCATTTTATTTTTAGTTACAGGTCCCTGTGTGGATTGAGGAGGAAGGTATGTGCACATAAATGCAGGTGTCTTCTGAGGTTAAAAGGGGATGTAGGATCCCCTAGACCTAGGGTTACAAGAGATTATGTGCTGTCTGACATAGTGTTACAATTAAACTCAGACCCTCAACAAGAACAGCAAGCACTATTCATTAAGGAGCCACCCCTCCAGGTCATGTTTTGTTCATGTTAAATTAGGACAGAATATGACAAAGGAAGAAGAAGCCTCCAAGTTTGTCAAAATGCCAAGAGCTTTTCAGGACCTTGGCAATTGTAGTGAAGCAGAAGTAGCTGGTGCTTAGCAGTATAGACATATTACTAAGCAATACAAGTAGTGCTTCCCTGAGACAAATAACTCCTCATGATCCCAATGGCACACATTAGTAATTTTCGCTGATTGAAGAATTATCTCCATGTGGTAGGATATCTTGAAAGGACCTTAGGGGAACCCCCTTTATATGGTGCCTATCCAATGACTTTGACTGATTCCTCACCTCTTCAGGGACAAGGGTTAAGGCAATACACTCTGGGAAAGACAAACTCTGAATTTTTCCAACTGTGATATTTATTAATTGTAAATACCTCCTGAACCTCTGGTGGGGATGCAAATGGCACTGAGATGACAAAGGAACAAACTGCACTTGGGGATTAAGTGTGGTTTATGCCTCATTGTAAGAAGGAACCAACAATAAGTCAATGAGCCTTCAGTTTTAGAATTTAAATAGACAGCCTCAAAGTATGTATACTTCTACAGACAAATGTGAGAAGAGTTTGTTCCCTCTTTGTAGTGGGTAGCCATCCCAGCATTGGCCTGGAAGTTCCAACCCCCACTGAGGCTTTGGTAATGGTCACGCCCACAAGGCGGGGCAGAGGAGGAAGCGGAAGACGAAGGATCGGGAAGGACTCACTCTCTTGGTTCCCGGACTCTGGACGCTGGAGGTAGACCGAGCAGAGTTCTCCAGAGAACAACGCCGGATTGTGCTATACCCTTGCCAGACCCTGTAACCTACCCCCTCATTTGTAAGTACCCCACAAAATAAACCTCCCTTTTAACTACGTGGAGTGGCCTTAATAATTTCACCAATACCTCTTTGTAAGGCAGGAGCAATGGATCAACACTCTGCCAGAGAGGCTCAGGGATAGTATAGATTTCATAGGATGAAAGGGTAGATTAATGAAGCTACTTTTAAAGAGCAACAACTTGTTTGAAATGTTTCACAATGCTATAGACTTCAGTTTATTGATACTAATTCAGAGTTGATTTTGTTATGCTGTATGTGTATTTCTACTCTTGTTTAAGATATTATGTTTATGTAACTCACTTAAATTGTAATGGATAATTAAGAAATACACATTAATAGGCATCTATGATAATCAAACATCATCATGTTAGTTAAGTTTTCTAGTTATACATAGATATATTTCAATTAGGTAGGTAATATTCAAACACTTCAAAGACCTATAGAATATGGCATTCAAAATGTTTTAAAAACTTAGACTTCCTGGACAGTGAGACATATCTGCTCCTGGAAGCACCGATTTACTTCAAAAAGAAAGATGGGTGTTGAAGACACTCCATATGGAGTTTATCTTCTTGGCAAAAATAGTCATTTGGTCAAGAAACTGCTCTTGCCTGGACTGCTTGACAAAATGTTGTATTGACTGGACATGCAGGACCCATAGAAAGGTGACCACTGAACTTTGCAAGGCAAGATGGTCCTTCATGTCCCTGCTTTGCAGAGGAGACTGCCAGACATTCTATAGGACACAGAGAAAAAATAACTAAGAGACTAAGCCTATGGGATAAAGATGGATGCCCTAATGTTACAGAAAAACTTTGGGTAACTGTTCCAGGCAGGCAGTTGTCTCTGTCATTCTAGATTTTTGGAAGTTACTTACAATGCATTTCTGTTTACTTAGGTAATATTGTATCCTTCCGGGGTCTTTGATGTAGTTGAAGACTACATAGTTATAATTACAATTTTCCTTAGTTATGATAAAAGATAAGTTAGATATGAAACCTTAGACTCACAAATATAGGATAAATAAAATATTTTCTTTGAAATTGCCAAATATAAATAGAATAAATATTGTAACTGTAATTCTTTCTTGATAACTGTTTTGCTATATATCATTTTACTATGTTAAAGTTAAAACTTTTCTTTTTCATTAAACAGGAAAGGGTAAATGCTGTGAAATAATGCTTTTGTGTACTGGTTTAATAAAACACTGATTGGCCAGTAGCCAGACAGGAAGTATAGACAGCATAAGCAGACAAGGAAAATTCTGTGAAGAGGAAGGCTGAGCCAGGAGACACCAGCCTGCCATCCAGGGAGCAGCATGTGATAGCACACAGGTAAAGCCACAGAAAACATGACAACATATAGATTAACATAAATGGGCTGAGTTTAAGTGTAAGAGCTAGTCAGTAGTAAGCCTGAGCTAATGGCCTAGCAGTTTTAATTAATATAAATTTGTGTGTGTTTACTTGGGTGTTAGCAGCTGTGGGATCAGGTGGGACACAGAAAAACTTCCAGCTATACAATCTTTCCATTTTTAGTAGAAAACATTACCCCTTTAACCAACAGGCTATCTCCTGTGTGGTTGGAGATGGGTGATGTCAAGATCAGAGTCTTTGGAGTAGACAAAGAATAAAGTTTCATGTCTTCTACTTAATATTCAAAGACATGGGTCACATAGCATTGAGCAACTAAAAAGTCTGCATTTCAAGCAATGTGGAACTTGAGGTTTTCAGCCAAGGTTTTCCTCTGACCTCCAGAAACATCCTGACATGTATTTACAAACACACATGAGTGGGCACAGAGACACATACACAATAGAATAAAGTAAGACAAAATAAAGGCCTGTAACTACTCAGATTTGGAGAAAGTAAACGTATCTCACATGATTCCTTATAATAATACATATAAAGTGCTTTTCCCAAGTGTCCAGTGCTGGCCCATACTAACTACCAAGCATCATGACACCTCTGGCAGCCACCACAAATGCTGTGAGCACATCCTCATCTTCAATCATTCTTCCATCTTATCCTCTCAACTTCCACTTAGCCATCATTCCTGCCTTCTTTGCTGCCATGATCCCAATTCTTCTAATCCATCTGTTTATCCTTCCATTCCTTCATCCACTTATAGTTCCCTCACACTGCCATCTCACTGACTTTCTGTCTGTCTCTCTAACTATCATCAGGATTCTTGGCTGTTTATCAGGGGTCCACATACGTCTTTAGTGATTTGAGAGTACTGTTGTCTAGGATAAGGAAGGGATTCTGAAATAAAGTTCTTCAAGCAGGTTTTCTGTTTACTGCCTGTGTTTTGAAATACTTTAGAGCCCCGGTAGCTAATTTTCATCATCAACTTGACTGGGTTAGGAAGTACCTAGATCCATAGATTAGTAAAAGTTCCTGGGTATGTTTGTGACTGAGAGGAGATTAATATCAGAAGTTCACAACGTGAGGATATTATTGGTAGTGACATGAAAGGAGCTGGGTCTAGTTGGAGGAAGCAGATAACTGGGAGTATACCCTTGACTACATCCTGTTTCACATTGGCCTTTTCCTGTTTCCCCGCTCTCTCTGTTTGCTATTTGTTATGCACTAAAGAACCTCCTCCATGAAAGTGGTTGATGGTTCATGCCACCAGTGATTTTTCTGCCCAAGCACAAGAGGACAAATGGCTATAGGTTGACCCTATGAAATGTGAGCCAAAACAAGTCTTTCCTCTGTTGAATGTTTTGGCAGTGACACTAAAGTAAAGGTACCAGCTAGCAGGTGGTTTCTTCTCCACCAATTAAAAAACCTGAAACACGGGAAAATGGCTCAGTGAAAGTTTACTGGCAAACATTACAGGCTTCTTGGTAAGAGAATGGACCACCCCTCAGATGAGGAGACTACCAACTCTAATAGGGTTTGGATTTTTACTGGGATTTAGTGTTTCCTACCTGGTGATCCCCCTCCCTCTCTGTACCCATTGGTCTAAAGATGTCTCTGCCCACTTTCTATGCCAAATCTTTGTCTGTTCACAAACATGCACATGACTATAATATTCGTTGGCTGGGATAGGAGTGGATTCCCCTGCCTCCACTGCTCTTTTTGATGATAGAGGAAAATCCACCAGATGAGAGAGGAAATAGAGACTTACCAATGGGGACAAAAAGCCACAGAGAAATGGAAACTAGCTATATTACTCCTGGGAGCAAACTCCTATAAAAACCCCAATCTTGGATTATTATGTTTTCCCTTGTACATTTTAACTGTCTATAGCCTCAGTAGCAATATAGAGTTAGAACAAAACAAAACAAACCAAAGAAACAAAAAAACAGTGATAGCATCAAAACAATCATCTTTATTCCCAGGCTCATTTATCTTAGGCATGATAAGCAACCAAAAAAAAAAAAAAAAAAAACAAAAAACTATTTTAAAGCACAGATTTATTCTACGAGTTATTTCCAATAAAGATTTTTTATTTAATACAATTAGATTTTAATCACTTTTGTTATCCATTATAATAATAATATTATTTCTTATTCATTCCAAAGTCTTTTCTATAAGTGGATGTGTCTTAGATCTCCAAATGACCTTGTAAAGATAGCTTGGACATAAAAAGAAACAGAGGGAGGGAATAATTTTAGTTCTGTATCTAGCATGTGGCACTGCCCTGACTAGGACCTAGGTGTTTAGAAGAGTTAAGATTATCTTTACAAATGAAGAACAGAGGGGAGAGAGAGAGAGAGAGAGAGAGAGAGAGAGAGAGAGAGAGAGAGAGAAAGAGAACTGAGAAAAGGCGATATTCCAGACACTCATTTAATGCTTTAATGCCTAACTAGAAACTTTTCTATAACATCTGATATCTGCTCCCAGGCATCCTAGCTAGTCTGTGTGTTTCTCAGAAATAACCTACTCTGATGGTTAGAGTCATATGTTAACTAGATGGGGCCTCAGGATACCCAGATATTCTGAGTGCATCTGTGAAAATGTTTACAGTGAGATTAGGATTCCAGTCAATAGATGAAGTAAAACCATTGCCTTCTCCAACGTGAGTGAACCTCATTCAATCCAATGAAGACTGGAATAGAACAAAAAGGACTGATAAATTGGCCTTCAATATGCCTCCATTTCTAAGCTGAAATATCTGTCCTCTGTTATCTTCAGACTCAGTCTTGGACTGAAACATAGATCATCTGTTGTCGTCTTCTAGGTCTTTGGTCTCTGATTGGAAGCACATCATCAGCTCACCTCATCTGCAGTTAGCTGGATCCTCTATCATTGTGAGCAGATTCACTCTCTCCCTCTCTATCCTTTATTGTAGAACACAGACCAATATCCCCACCATGCTACTATGCTTTCTGCTAGAATCCTTCTTTGTATTCCAAATCCTGTTTAGATCTAGAACATACCTCATAACTGTAACAGTTAAAATTTGTCAGACTTTAAGATCCCTATCATGTTTTTGAAATGCATTTTTTATATAGTCATTTTAAAAATGTCTTGTAACAGAGCATTCTGTAGTGTCTTGATTTACTTATGGGAAAGCCATGTTCAAATTCTACAATGTAAGAATTCCTGAGACATATCTGAGGATGCTTAGAGACTAAGTATGGTCGATGGTTATGCTTTTAATTCCAGGTCACATTGTTCAGAACAGAGACTCTGCATTTGATACTGACAAGGAATATTTACTTTTTGTTTTTTATACTTTAAAAATTAAAATCTAGTCATACACTCCCTTTCCTCCTTCAAGCCCCTCACAAGTTCCTATCCTCCAATTCCTTCCACACAAATCCCTACTGTCACTCGCAAATTAGATATAATGCTCCAGTCCTTCTCTCTCTCTCTCTCTCTCTCTCTCTCTCTCTCTCTCTCTCTCTCTCTCTCATTTGCCTTCTGTAACATTTATGATAAAAAACATTCTAAATTCAAATAATTGGAAATTTGCTAATAAAGGAATAGCCATCTTTGCAGATGCATGGCTTTAGTATAATGCATTTAGAAGTGCAGTTTAAAAAAAATTCTCAGCTGATTTCTTCTTGTGGCTCACAATTTATTCATGATATGTTAGTAAAGGGCTAGTTTGGTAATTCATATTTTCAGACAAAGGGTGGATATTACCTTTAGAAAATTAAACATTGTACTAATGCATGCAGATAGTTACTATTTGGAGAAATTAGGAGAATAAAAATGAAAAGACCTACATGTTTTTTTTTTTTCATTTACTCTCCTGTTCCAGACTTTTAACTGTTTTCAATATAAAATCATAAAGCGTATTTCTGATCACATATTCTTTTTGCCTTTTTGTTTGTGTGCTCAAAATTTGGATGTGCATGCACAAACAGAGACACTCACTTTATGAAATTACACTATAATGAGACACAGAACCCGACAGAACTTTCCTTACTTCTAAAGCTTCCTGCTTGCTCTTCCTTTCTCCCCTACAGAGAAAAACACTATCATACATTTTATCTTAATTATCCCATTTTCTTTGTTCTTCTTCCCCTCCCAGCAGTACATGCATCTACAAGCAATCTATTGTTTGCTTTTAGCACGTTTGGGGCTTTTCCAAAGGAATCATACCGTGTGCATTATTCTGAAGCTTGGGTTTTTATTCAACTTATTTTATAGATTCTTTTATACATGTGTCATATACACAAATTGCCCTAGAAATGAACAATTTAAAAATTGATTAGCAGCGGATTCATCCACTTCTAACTAAATGCACAATCCATATTGCCAGGAAAATTACCTGAAGCAATAAAAGCCTCAATTGTACTGTGCTGAAGAAAAGATTTGGCCAGCATACACAAAGCATGGGAGCTCCATTTCTGGAAACTTCATTCTTATAAGCTGAAATTCCTTATGAACAGCTTGGCCACATCTCCCACCTATGCTTTCACCAGCATTACTGTACCTCACAAGCATCTGGATGGAAGTTAAAGACTTCTGCTGCCTTCATGGTGTGCAGGTGTACACCCACATGTCACAAAGGTTTCTAGAGGATTGGAATGATTAGGACATGTATAATACATTAAAAGGGTTTTTATTGAATAAATCTATTCTTGGACAAATGTACACATGTATGCATTCTGATTACTTTCATTGCCCAGTATCTCTTATCTCCTTTCCAGCCTGCATTCATTTCTTGCTATGTTTTGTGACCCACTTGACCTTTACCTGGACTATGTGTGGGATCCTGGGTTTAGAATTCCCCAAACTGGAGACTAGTGGACTCTCCACAGCATAGCAGCACTGTTGAATTCACCCAAAGACAATGATTGCTCCTAAAATTCACCAATAGTCAATAGTTGAACAGGTTAGGGGTAGGGTCCCACCCCTCTTAGTTAGGGTTTCTATTGTTATGGTGAAACACTGTGACCAAAAGCAATTTGGGAAAGAAAGGGTTTATTTCACATACACTTCAGGTTAACAGTCCATCACTGAGGGAAGTCAGGGCAATAACTCAAGCAGGGCAGAAACCTGAAGGTAGAAGGTGATGCAGAGGCCATGGAGGAGTGCTGCTTATAGGCTTGGCTTGCTCTTTATGACTTCCTCAACCTGCTTTCTTTCTTTTATTTTTGGAGCTGAGGATCAAACTCAGGGCCTTGCACTTGCTAGGCAAATGCTCTACCACTGAGCTAAACCCCCAACCCCTCAACCTGCTTTCTTATTGAACACAATACAACCAGCCTAGGGCTTACCACCACATTCAGTGGGCTAGGCCATTCCACACCAATCACTATTAAGACAATTGATACAGGCTTGCCCACAGCACAGTCTTATGGAGGCATTTTCTTAATTGGTGGTCTTCCCTCTCATATGACTCTAGTTTCTGTCAAGCTGACATAAAACTAGTTAGGACACCATTCTACGACCCGTGTAAGTCATTGACACCATTCTATTACTTACACAGGCCCAGTCTTGTGTAAGCCCAGTGCAGGCAAGGAAATTTATTATAAGATATTGTATCATGTGGTTATAGAGGATGGCAAAACCAAGATTTCAGTGTAGGGTTACAGGGTGGAGACCCAGCAGTGCCCATAGTACAGATAAAGTTCCATAGCAGTCCACTGGGATTGTCTCATTCCTTGAAAGAAACTTGTTCTACAAAGACATTCAACAGATTAGATCAGTCTGGCCCATGTTACAGGAGAAAATCCATGGTGATGTTTATTGTTAATTGTACAGTTGATGGGATGTAGCATCACCTAGGATATGGGATTATGGGCACATCCTTTGGAGGTATCTTGATTATGCTAATTGATTGAGAAGACCCAACATGACCAGCTTCTCCTGCCTTGACTTTGAATCATAAGTAAACATTTTTTCCTTAAGTTGCTTCATCACAGCAACAGAAAACTCACTTAGATATCTAGGTGCCAAAAAGTCCAATTTAATGTTCCTATCATCTTCCTTACAATGCACACTGCAAAATGACACAAAATCAGCCATCACCACATCTAATATCAGATATTTGGACTTTTTAAATGCCTTTTTGAAGCTATCTTTCTTGATAAGGCAAGGATCCACCTATACCATCTTCCCTGAAGCCTGCAGCATTTGTGTTTCCTATGGATTTATGGAAATACTCTCAACTTCTGTCAGTGTGACACATTAGTTTGTCTTTCTCTTCAGGTCAATGAGTCTCACTCATTCATATAATCATACCATACACTGCTAAGAACAAGCACAGAGGATGTATTTGCAAGATGCAAACCAGCATCATATTCATTTCAACCATAGACATACAAAAACACTGAATACAAGTAAGCCTTTTAACAGCATGTAGTAGAAGGCAAGAGTCTTTCTGAGCCTTTTCCTTCTGGCTTTAAAATCTTGCCTCTAAGTACATGGAATGATTCACCCTGTGACTGTGAATAATGGGCCAGCCTAGAGGGTTCTCCAAAGTGCCTCCTTGCACAAAGGGCAGGAGGATTTTCACACATGGCTGAAATCAAATCTTAGGCAGCAGTCTGTATGTTTTGTCTGCCAGCAAGCTTAGGCAGAGCTCCAGGCCCCCTCATGTGCTCCATAGCACTTTTCTTAGCCCAGCCAGCCCAATAATCACTGTTGCAAAAAATGTGGGGTTTATCATATGACTCTTTTTTAGATTGTGCCCATCTACCCTTAACTGGGACTCAAGTCATAGCTCTGGAAGCCTACCCTGGCTTAAGGATGCTTGCAACCAGCTGCAGGAAGTGCACATTTCTGAATTTATTCATTTTCCTCCATCACCCTCCATGACAGCTTTTACACCCCAGTCACACTCCTCAGAATTCATGTTAGGAATGCCCAGGCTTCTCTTGATGCTCTCATCTCAGACTCTGATCCTTGTAGACCTTTCTTCCTCAGCTATGAGAACAATAAGAACAGAGAAACACTTTGGGATATGGAAGCATGAATCTGTACCAACTAATTCTTCACTGTATGGATCAGGAAAGAAGTTAAGAGTGGCTTATATTTCAGCACTCACATTCTGTCAAGCCACAACAAAATCAGATCTATAGAAAAAGCCAGCAGACAGGTCAAGGATGAGTAGAGTTGTGGGTGTGTTTTGTTAACTGTGAGGCCCATGATGAACAAATGTGAAGCAAATTGGAGAGATGCTGGGATAAGGTTTTGGGAGACATTTATGAACTGTATAACAATGGAGAATTATATACACTTTGAATAGGTCACTGGAAATATGCAGAAACCCAAAGAGCCAGTGAGAAGCCAAAACGAAAATACTGATGAAAAATGTTAATATAAAAGAAAACCTTCCTAATCCAGTATAACTCCTAACTTCATTGTAAGCATTTATCCTGATGCCTACAGAGAAGTATATTTTTAACTGCTCATCAAAGAATCTTCTTTTTACAGTTCACAGAGATCATTACAGAAAGTCACACAACTTGTCAAACTGCAGGGAACAACTGACCCAGATTGTTGGGTTCCCTCCCCCAGCTGATCGAGCCACAGCACAACTCCTACACCTGAAGCTCCAGGACGCAGTGGACGAGGAGGTGGAAAATTGTAAGAGCCAAAGAATGCAGATGCTTGCTGGGAAATAGTGTCCACTATATAGGAGAGAAAAACTGTGGCCATGAAATGTCCCTAATGCAGTTTTCTAAAAAAGACTTAAAAATATGACACCACTAGCTGACATGTCAACATGGATGGGAGAAATCCCACAGCCTTCCACCCTTAGATGAAGAGCTACAGGTGATTAATGACTGCCAAGTGAGGGAGAACCAGCCTTTTCCACAGCTGAGCTACCTGATGAGTTCTCCAGTCACATGTAGGTAGCCCTAAACTCATATGCCCACAAGCAACGCAAAAGACACTCAGCAGTTCTTAGTTACAAATGTATCAACTCAGATATATAAATACCAATAATAATTAAAGAATAAGAGACCATGAATTTCAGAGGGAGTGGGGCAACACAGGAGAGAGAGTGATGTAAACACAGTACTCATGCATGAAATTATCAAAAGGTACATTTTTAGACCCTGACTTTCAAGTAAGCCATTGAAATTATTGAACTCTATGCCTAATATGCTAAAGCAAAAAAAAAAAAAAAACAAAAAAAAAAAACATATCTTGATGTGATGGTTGACAGCACCAGAAGTTAATACTTTTGGTGGAAACCGAGAGAAGCACAACAGGAGCTAGCCTTGCCAAGACACGTACTCACTGTGGTAACAGGTATTTTATATATCAACCGTATCCTAACTAAGTGAAGAATCTTTTCAAAACATGTTTGAAAACTTACAGCTAAGAGGCATTTGAGTGTTATGTGTTCCATCGATCTCACCTTAAATATTAATGGTTACATTTTAAAATTTTACTTTTTATTTTGAAATGCTTTTAAATTCAAAAAGCATGAACAATATAGTACAGTGTGTTTCCAAGTATCTGACACTCTGCTTCCTCCAGTATTAATATTTCATATAACCACAATAATTAAAGGCCTGGACATTGGAATGATATCATTAACTAAACCATAAACCTGATTCAGATTTCACCATTTCTCAAACATCATTGTTGTCCATATTTAGCATACTTCTATGGCTTTTTTCACATGCGTAGGTTTAGATAACCAGGCAGAAAACATTTTTGCCATCCATAAAAGTAATCGCACATTACCTTTCATTAATGGTGGAAGTAAAATACATCATCTGCCTCTAAGTGGCAGCTGTCAGCCAGTTTGCTGTTGGCAACATTTGGCCATTTTGAGAATGCTGCATGCACATGTACAGTATCTGCAATTGTGAGGGTGGTTTAGGGTCCTTTAGTAACGTCACTGAAATCAATTCAGGTCTCTTTATCAGCAGTTCATTTTTAAGTGTCTTTATGTTTAGTATTTATTTTATTTATTTTATGATGTGATACACAGCAGTTTATCTTTAGCTTATTGAAAGATAGTTGATTCTTTCTGTTTTAAAGCACAGGTTTTCATGTGAGCAGGGTGTGTTTTTCCCCTCCCACTTGGACAGATATCCAAGGGCATGAGAGGGTGGTGGATCCATGCTGTCAGGGAAACTGAACTTTATAGAAGACTGCAGAGCAGTTTCTGCTCAGGTGTCTTAAAGCTTTACATTCCCATCAGCACTGGAACTGAGGCTATTTGTTCTGCATCTTTGTGAGCATCTCTTGCTAAGGTATACTTTATGATCCCCAGTGTGACAGAGACACATCCTGGGAAAGCTTTGGTCAGCATTTCACCAGTAGCTGATTAAATGGTAGACACTTTGTTTCTCTTTTTGGTAAAACTATGTTTCAGTCTATTGTTTTATTTCCTCTTTCTTTTACTTTCCCCCAAACTTTCCCTTTTCTTGGTGCCTCATGTGCTGAGGAGATGATCTATCACTGAGCTACCATCTCAGCCCTTTTAAAGTCCATTTTCTTTCTTATGTTTTTTTGAAATGGGAACTCATGTAGTCCCTGCTGACCTTCAGCTCACTCTGTAGCTTTGAACTGCTTGATGTTTTTGTTTCTACTTCCAAAGTGCTGGGCTTACAGGCCTGTACCAACACAACCAGCATTTTGTCTATTTTTTATTGGGTTCTTTATTTTTGAATGATGAAAATTCAGTAAATATTTTAGTTACAATTTTTCTATCTGATATGTACTTTATAAATCATTTCTACTAGTAAATGTCTTGAATATTTTATTCTTTAAATAATGTCTTTCAGAGGGCAAGAAATTTTCATATTTGAAGAGATTTCATGTATATTGCTTTTTATCATATATCTAAGAATGCTTCTTCTAACCACATTGTTTCTGCTAAAATTCAATAGATTTCCATTTCACACGCTCATCTGTGCTTCACTTTAGGCTAATTTTTATGTAAAATGTCAGTTTTAGTTTAAGATTTGATGTTTTCGTTGCAATTAATTTTCAGAAAATTGATTATTGTGTGAGGACATGATGAGCATCTTTGTTTTGTATTTTTCATATTTATTTCCTCTCGTGAAATGTGTAGATATGCACTTATCAAATGTGGAGAGATTTTAAACCCTTGTGTCTTTAAGTGTGTGTGTGTCTAATTTTACGACAGTATTCTTTCTTCTTTTCATCCATGAGTGAGAGCATGCTTGTCAAACAGTCTGTGGTATTATCTTCTAAATCTAGTTTCTGTTAGCTTCCTTTTCCATTGACTTTCCTCTAGTCTTCATGTTGGGTGACTTCTACAGACCACCTTCACTTACTCTCGCCTCCAGTGAGACGATTGGTGAGATCTTCTGTTTCATTATATTTTTGGTCTAATGTTTTCTCTCGACTGCTACTTGCATCTCCTTCCTCTGGCTTCTTCTTTCTTCCTTGTTCTTTCTTCTACCTTTTTATCCTGCCCCACCTCACCACACTCACACCCTGAAATATCTTCAGAATCATTGACTGCATGTAGCTCTCTTCTGTCATGATAAACCCTTCTTCTGGATACCCTGAACACCTTCTCAAGGCTGTGATGGGGAGCTGTTCCTCCTGTCAGTGAGGGCATGCTAAATTTCTTTTCTTTAATCAGACTTGATTATAAGCAGATGAAGCATGATTCTCTACAAATCAGTGTGGTGGTATTGTGTTCCCCAAAATATTGTGCACCCTAATAAACTTATCTGGGGTCAGAGACAGAACAGCCACAATATTAAACACGAGGATAGGCAAAGGTAGCATATGCCTTTAATTCTAGCATTCCAGAGGCAGAAATTCATCTGTTCAAGGATACAGCAAAGCATGGTGACTCATGCCTCTAATCCCAGAAAGCAAGCCTTTAATCCCAGGGAGTGATGGTAGAAAGCAGAAAGGTATATAAGGTCTGAGGGCCAGAAACTAGAAGCATTTGGCTAGTTAAGCTTTCTGGCTTTGAGCAGCACAGTTCATCTGAGATTCATTCTGGATGAGGACTGAGAGGCTTCCAGTCTGAGGAAAAAGAATCAGTTGAGGAACTGGTGAGGTGAGGTAGCTGTGGCTTGTTCTGCTTCTCTGATTTTCCAGCATTCACCTCAATAACTGGCCGCAGGTTTGATTTTATTAATAAGTACCTTTAAGATTCATGCTACAAATGAAAATATTTGGATATTGTGTCATGTTTTCATACTTTTAAATGAACTTGCTGAGGTCCATAAAATCCTGTTGTGTACTCTGCAACTCTTGGATGAGAGTTGGGCAAGCATTACACATTTTCTTCTTCAGAGCTTCATTTTCTGTTACCTCTTCTTGAGCTGAGAATCTTTGTTTCAATTCCATAATTTTACAGAACCACACTCCTACAAGCAGTTTGTCAGTGATGACTGAGGGGTCAGCATGGACAGCGTGACTAGGCACAGAGGGCAAATGAGAACCAAAACAGTGAAACAATAACAAAATGTAACCCCAAATATCTCCAAGAGACATGGTGTGTTTTACCTTGAAATTCTTATGCTTCTTCTTTTTCTTCATCTTTCATATTCTCTTTATAACTTCCTCAAATGTTCCCTCTGAGGCATTTGATATCGTGAATACTTTCTGACAGGTGTTATATTCATTAAAACATGGGAAAATCTGGTATGTCCTGTTTAAACTTATTTTAAAGACAGTAATAAAAGTCATATATAACTTGGACATTTTTATCTCTGACCAAGACACCATTGGGATTTACAGAGATCTAGAGCCAATTCAATTATATAGTTAACCCAGGGGTGGATTTATAACCCTTAATAGAGAGACAGACTAGATGGGGAGGATGTGTCTTTGTTCATACATAAATTATATTTTTGTAGATCTAGCCTTTCTTTCTATTTCTTTTTTTTTTTTTTTTTTGACTGAGAGATTGAGGAAATAATCTTTTGATTTTAGAATATGAAGGAATAGTTCTTCTTCAGAACTCTCCAATTTTTGTTTACTGTTCTCATAGATGAAGTAAAAAAACTAGCTCTGCATGCCATAACCACCCTTCAGCTGCCAGAGCTGGTGGGCCTGCAGAGTGCTAGAGAGGATCTGACCTTCACAATCAACTTTTATTTGCTTCAACATCATAGTTCACTCATCAAACAAAATGTCCCATACCATAGCCACATTGCATTTGCAAGATAGTTACATAAGGCCAGAAGAGAACTATAATAGGCCTGGTATGGAATGTATAGAATATTTTTGTTCTCACAGGAAACTGCTGAAGAACTACAATCAATAACTTCCTTTATTGGATTTCTTACTTATAACTGAACACATTCCTATTTCAGATCTTAAAACTTCTATTTCTGTAATATGAATGGCAAGTGGATGTTTTATCAGTCTGCTTGGAGAAAAGCATATTTGGAAGATCAATGGCCCCAAAGTTAAATTGATATGACTTTAAGTTATGTTTGGTAATTAAATTATTAGATCTATTACATGCCAATTTATTGTGCTTTTCTGAGTCCCAAATTTACAACCCGTTAATTAAACATCAATCATAAAAATACTATGAGAATTTAAATAAAAGTATAAAAACAATAGTAAGAGCTGTCAAAATCATTTCCCACTTGGAATCAGATTGAGCATCAGTAAAGTCAGAGAAAGCTCCAAGGTGTTTAATTTTCTGAGCATGATATGTGAATAGTTGTGTTGGAGTAAAGTAGATACATCACATTCATCCTTTAATTTTACCAAGTGCTTTTGAATACAGGTATGGGCTTCATATTAGCATATGTTGAATCTTCCTGATGACAGTAAGTCTATTATTTATCCCTTGTAAAGTTTTTCCTAGTTCACATGTCAGTAAGGACACCACCTATTGCTGACCACAGTGATTCATATATGTATTGAATGAAGTCAAAGAGAAATTAATTATAAAATTAAATTATAAATTATAAATTATAATTATAATTATAAATAAAATAAAATAAATTATAATTATAATATAAATTAAAATTAAATTATAAATTATAATTATAAAATTAAAAATTAAAATTAAAAATTAAAAGATACTCTAGAGTGTCTTTTGACTGTTTTATAATTAATTAATTTTTTTATTCTAATCTGTTCGAATCCAGCCTAGTTCCAAGAAATGCATAATCTTTACAGAAAAAATAAAATCTCCTTTTAATGACAGGTAACTGTTGTATACCAAATTTAACTCCAGGGTTTGTTTCTTGTACAGAAAAAATGGAGCCTCAAATATGTTTATGTTCTGATCTATGGAGTCAGTAAATTAGTTTCTTAAACAGAAAGGTTTTTGAAGCAATAGAGATGAAAGATACTGGCATGAGCTTTCCTGGGCATCTGGATGAATGAAAGATCCCCATAAACGAGAGAGCAAGCAATGGGAAGGCATTCAGGCCTTTGAAGAGGCCTTGTGGCTTTTTATAAAGATAGAAGTGTGGTGACATTGTGTTCCCCAAAATATTATGCACCCTAATAAACTTATCTGGAGTAGGAGAACAGAACAGCCACTAGATATAGAGGCCAGAAAATGGAGGCACACATGCCTTTAATGCTATCACTTGGGAGGCAGAGATCCATCC
Source organism: Onychomys torridus (assembly GCF_903995425.1). NCBI lineage: Eukaryota > Metazoa > Chordata > Mammalia > Rodentia > Cricetidae > Onychomys > Onychomys torridus. The sequence goes on along the minus strand of NC_050452.1, from coordinate 20,335,836 downwards.
TGATCTCTGTGAGTTTAAAGCCACACTGGAAACAGCCAGGCATGGAGACGCATGCCTTTAATCCAAGGAAGTGAGCCTTTAATTCCAGGAAGTGATGGCAGAAAGCAGAAAGGTATATAAGGAGTGAGGACCAGGAACTAGAGCTGCTTAAGCTTTTAGGCTTTGAGCAGCAGTCAGCTGAGATCTATTTGAATGAGGACTTAGAGGCTTCCAGTCTGAGGAAACAGGATCAGCTGAGGAATTGGCAAGGTGAGGAAGCTGTGGCTTGTTCTGCTTCTCTGATCTTCCAGCATTCATGTCAATACCTGGCTCCCAGGTTTGATTTTTTTTTTTTTAATAAAAACTTTTAAGATTTGTGCTACATAGAAGACATGGAGTAAGGAGTGCAGGTGGCCTCAGGAGCATGGTTATGAATTTTCTCCTTGGATTTCCTTTCATCCTTGGACCTCTGATATCTAGAATTTTAAGTAAATAAATCTGTGTTGTTTGAAGACTCTGGGTCTATAACAACATGTTTCAGTAGTGGGTGCCTGTGTTCAGAAAAGCCTCCTCCCACCATGGTCTGACACTGTCCAGCAGAGTTCTCCATGGCATTTGCTGGTGACAGGGAAACATGTCATCTAACCGTTCTTCATCTTAACTGTTTGATTTAATGTTCACACTAAACTAACACAACACAATAGTATCACAAGTCTAAAATCCAAGACACCTAAGATTCAAAGAGAATCAAGGATCCTGCCTACTGCATGAACACAGGAGCAGGCATTCCTAGGCCTTGCCTGGATCTTTCTGGTCCCCGACATCTTGACATTTGAACAGAGCCATTCTAGAGCTGTGTTTCTCCATCTATGGGTCGTGACTCCTTTTCAAATTTATTGGGTAGTTATATTGTCACACTGATGACAAACACAATTACAATGTTAATTTTAGAAAATAAAATGAGGTGAATGATCCTAAATCATATTTTTTTATCAGATTGTGCCATTTTTAGTGGGAAAAAAAAAACAGATAAATTTGAAAAGGGATGTTGTGACATTTAATTGAGAAAAGTAGTAGAAATGTTAATTTATATGCCTTAGATGTTTCTTTCACAATTATTATAATGTAAGGTATCATTAGCATGACTTTAATCCCATATTTTCATAGAATTTCTAAGAGCCTGAACTCACAAATGGTACACAGCCATGATAAAGGTAGCAATATTTGTGAATCCTAATTATCTACTCTGGGAATTTAGTTCTTCTTCGGAATTAATGAAATACTGGAATACCCAATTAAAGAGAGTATTAAGTTCATTTAAGGAGCATTGTCTGTGCATTCAATGGTTCCTTTGGTGAACACAGGTGATTTCACTAGATAGTTACAGATGTCAGACCGACGTGTGCAGCTGCCTCTGAGAAATCTTTGTGCGAGTTGAGCTGAGAAAGTTCAGCTCATTACAGTTACTCTCTCTGTCAGCCTCAACCTGCAGAGTATCATATGGCCATAGCACATGGCATGAATTAGTGCTTGACATGTCAGTTGTGCATTTTACCAGAATTTGGATCTCTTATTCTATAGACTTTTGACCAATTTGCTAAATATGTTAACTAGCTGGCAGCTTTCTCAAACTAACAGGTTCTCCTTCATATTTCTAGCTCTCTCTTTTTTTTTTAATTTAACAAGTGCTATAGTCAGGATGTAGATAAGGACAGAGAGAGCAAACTGCTCAGCATTCAGACTGACTTCTGAGAGAGGATGTTGTCACCCATGTGGGCATTATCAAAAAGATGTGACAGAAGCACTGGAGAAACAGCTCAATTTGCTTTAAGCTGAATAATTCTGCTAATGAACCAGGCCTAGTATAATTGTGTCAGAAATTAGTAGGCATAATAGGAAGACACTGTATTTCAAGTAACACTTGCTTAAAATTGTCTGCTTGAAAGCTGGATAGAGATTCCCACAGGGATGTGATGACCGAAGATCATTGTAGACAACGTCAGACAGATTACATTGGAATTCTGAATGCACTTTAGTACCTGTGGGTGTTTGCATATTTTCAACTGAGAAATGGAGCTTGTGCTGTGTGTCAGTGAAGAGAGTGGAGTGGTAGCTGGGGGTAAATTCTAAAATAATAATGGAACTTTGTCTCCTTGCATATGTTTCAAGGAGAGACAAAATTAGTAGCACTTGCTTTTGGTTAATTAGTGCCCAGTGAGGAAGAAGATGTTTCACACTGGTCTAGACTTATCAGTGTCCATCCCCATGCAACTACAAGTCTGTTCCTTTCACATGTGATTATTGGAGAAGTGATGCTCTCTCTTGCAATAGAAGGATACATGACAGATGTATATGTACTAAATTCTTGATGTGACCCCTCATTTCATGTTTTTTCTCATTCTTATCATTCTTAATTATTGCTTTGGCATAGTGTTGTCTTTTATTCTTTTCTAACATATGAAAATGCTCAAAGCATTCTTTTTCCCTGAGCGAGATGAAGGTGCAATCGAAAATAAATGAACAGATGTTACTAAAAGCGTGTGGTAGTTCCTAGGGTGGGTGATGAAGACACAGATGGTAAAGCAGTAGAAGCGGCCCTGATCAAGCAAGCGTATAGGGTTGAGGCTCAAGGGCTGAAATTCATATGCTTTCTAAGACTTTCATAGGTTCCAAAAAGAAGATGGAGTTTGGCATCCCTATGAGAATTGCAAGAGACTCAGCAGGTCATGTGTATCACAGTTGTGGGGTACCTTTTGAGAAATGGGAAATGTTCAGCATCATTATTTGGGGTTCAAGCATCCTCAGCTCCAGGTGTCCTGGTGAAGAAACCAAAGAGAAACCTGCACATATAGAAGTGTTGTGAAGTTCAAAATTTATTTTCACAACTGTTGTCTCATTTATTCTAATTCTGCTAAGAGATGCTTGTTTTATCTGTTTAAAAAATAAAAGCTGATTGACTGGAAATTTGCATGCTTTCCTCAATGTAGCATGATTGCCTAGGGTTCCAGCCATCAAAGAAGAGTCATGCACTGTTAAAAGGACAAGCAAAATTGCTGGTGAAGCCTACAGTTATACAATGACAAGCTACAATCACTGGAAAGGTGCTGGTGGGGTTTCTGGTAGAGTGTTCAATGAATGAGCTTCATAGCATATAGGTCATGTAGTTTACCTGACTACTGATGAGTCATTGATATGGTAAACATCAAATGAGAACAATTATTTTAGATACATGTCTATGGATACATTGACACGGACACAGTTCAGAATGTAGACACACAAGAACAGAAAACACGTGAAGGTATTGAGTGGCAATGAACATGAGACCTGGAACTTGAATTCAGCACTAGTTATTTTTGTTGTTTTGGGGTTCTCAGTATCCCTTGATTTTGCTACATGGGCTGAAAATAGAACAAGGCAACTGTATCTCATATTGAAAAACCAATGGAAGGATGGAGAGAGGTGATAGTGACTTCTCTTTTTTGTCTCCACATGCCAGTGGCGAGCAGCAGATCATCACACAACCTTCACAACACTTGTGTTAGTGAGTATTATTGCCCCATTTGACTGAATACACAGTCAAGGCTCAGGAAAATTAAGAGCCAGACTAAATTCACATTCACCAGAAATAAATGGAATATATTTTAAGTCTGGAGTGTAGTATATCTGGTGGTTGGATGGTCTATTCCTCTTGAATTGTTTGAATTCAGAAAGGAAAATTAATTGAAAGTGGAGGGGGCGCATCTTAAACAAGATTAGAAATCATTCTAGACAGGGAAACAAAATTTTAGTAACTCTCCAGGAAGAAGCGCATGCTATTTTTCTGTGCAGGTGATCCCAGTGAAGGTAGAAATTGTGCCAATTAGAGAAGACATAGGAAGAATGCTGAGTGAGAGTATTACGAAGCTATGTGGGGATGAAGTTGTGGCCCTCTATGTATACAGTTTCCTAACTGATTTTTTTTTTTTTTTTTTTTTTTGGCCAGGAGTCAGAAATGTCAGGCAATTTAACAAAATGAGAGCCTTCAAGTCTCTGGAATCAGATTGAATTTTCTCAAAGGTTATATTAGAAACAGTAGTATGTGGTTATAGCAAATGTCACAGCAGGCTTGTCAAATTTCACCAAAGTTCCTGAAAATTGGTAACTTGCCAGCAGTTAGCTACTTAGGAGAAGATTGGGAGAGCTTGAGTGATGCTTCCCTCCATATGCCCTTTCCTAACCTAGGACTTGACCCTTCCCCCATCTTCAGCTTCATGCACGAGGCTGAGACTTTGTGGCTCAACCTTCTACAGTTTCAGTCCTCTCACATGTGGTGTGGTAATTTCATTGTACTGCCAATCAAGGGACCGTGATTCAAAATCAGTCAAGGCAATCATTGATTGTTATTATATGAAGTGAACTCTTTATCTTAGTGTCTAGAGTTCTGTAGATGGTCCTTGGCCTGCATGATTTCTTAAATGGAGGCATTAGGCTCACATTGTTAGATGTGCAAATAAGTGCTTCTATACACTGTGTTTCAATATACTGTCCACTGGAACATTTGGCTTCCAGGGGTCACCTTCTGTTAAAGCATCCATTTTTGTTCTTTTTCAGAGAATTGAAGATGCTCTTTGTCCTTTTAAAGACATGATGTCTCAGTCTTCTCCTAAATCATGGCCACTATCAGAATTTTCTTCATTAATTCTCGTCATAGTTCTTTCCCCCCTGTAGGGTGATGGAGGTTTCCTGAACCCAGAAACACCGTAAATCTTTCATTTTCTTCACCCAACATCACTTAACAAGTGGTCCAACATTTTGGTCTCTTTACCACTGATTCATCAAGAATACTGCATTTCAGCATTTACCAAGATGCTTCTCAAATGCTTTTCTGTACCTCAAGTGAGAAAGAGTTTCTCCTAGAGAGGTTTTATGGCCTCTAGTTAAAGCATCATCATTAAATTCTGGTTTTGGAGCTTTTCCTCCATTGTCTTCTGTCATAGTTAGCTTCAGCTATAAACTTGACACAAATTTAGAGTCACTGGGACGAGGGACCCTCAGCTGAGGAATTGTCCCAATCAAATTGGCCTTTGAGCATTTCTGTGGGGGAACTTTCTTGGTTAATGATAGATAAGGGAGATCCCAGGCCACTGTGGGTGGTGCCTTCCCCCCATCCTCCTACCCAACCCTGGGCAAGTGGGACAAACCCTGGTTTGTTAAAAGAAAAAAAAAATCTACCTGAGCAAGCCATGTGGAACAAGGCAGTAAGCAGGTTCTTCCATGGTCCCTGCTTCAGTGCCTCCCTCCAGGTTCCTGCCCTGACTTCCCTGGTTGATGGAATGTGACCTCTAAAATCTAATAAACTTTTGGTCAACATTTTTGTCAGAGAAAGGAAAAAGCAAACAAGTCTCACTTATCCAGAGGGCCTGATCCAGCAGGGGGCTCCACAGCCTTTGGTTCATAATTCATGTGCTTCCATTCGTTTGACTATTTGTCCCTGTGCTTTTCCAATCTTGGATTCAACAATTCACGCTCTTGCAGACCCTCCTCTTTCTCGACAGTTGGACACCTGGAGCTCCACCTGGGGCCTGGCTGAGGATCTCTGCATCCACTTCCATCAGTTATTGGATGAGAGTTCCAAGACGACTGTTAGGGTGTTTGGCCATCTGATCACCAGACTAGGTCAGATCAGGCTTTCTCTCGACCATTGCCAGCAGTCTACAGAGGATGTATCATTGTGGATTTCTGGGGACCTCTAGAGCACTCTGCCTATTCCTGTTCTCATGTGGTCTTCATTTATCATGGTCTGTTATTCTTCATTCTCCCTTTCTGTTCTTGATCCAGCTGGGATCTCCTGCTCCCCTAAGCTTTCTTTCCCTCAAATCTTGCCCTTCATTACTCCTACTGTCGTCCAGGTTGTTCATTGACTAGCTTGATCTGTTTGGGAGGCATCCAGTCTGTGGGACCAGGATCTGTCCTTAGTGCATGAGCTGGCTGTTTGAAACCTTGGGCTTACACAGGGACACTTTGCTCAGTCTGGAAGGAGGTGACAGGACCTGCCTGTACTGAATCCACCAGGTTTAAATGAATCCCCAGGGGTGCCTTGATCCTGGAGGACATGGGAATGGAGGGGAAGGGCTGGGGGTAAGGTGAGGGTGGGGGCGGGATGGGAGAAGGACAGGGGAACCCATGGCTGATGTATAAAATTTAAAACACATAATAATAAAGAAAAAAAATTTTTAAAAAAGCAAACAAGTCACCTTCTTCTTGGTTATTTAGATAGTCATTGTAAACCTTAGTTCCTCTCCATTGCAGAGAGTATTAGTAATTACTTGCTTTGAAAAATATTCTGAGTCACTGGGCATGTTGGTGTATGCCTGTATTCATAGCACTCAGGAGACCTGAGACAGGAAGATTATGAGTTTGAGGCCAACCTGGGCTCACCACACATACACACACACACACACACACACACACACACACACACACACACACACTGCTTGTTACTCTCACATTACATCATCAATCCTTTTCCTCCTGGGAGCTTCTGTCTAAGTAGACCTTTTCTATGAACTGCTTTCTCTACTCACTTTTCTCCTTGTCAATGTGTTTTCTCACAATGACTCAGTGATGACACCCTTTGCTCATGTTTATATCTCTCTGAATATAACTCTGAAATACAGAACCAACTGGAGGTTCAATTTGCTGTATCCAACTTCTCATTTAATACTGAGATATCTAAGAAACTCCAAAAATTCATAGGAAGTAAAGTGTACATTACCAATTAGTGTCCATAATACCCTATGCTCCTCCAGATATACAGAACAAACTACTGTGGTTGCTTCACAATCTCAGCTACCCACAGCTCCTCTAGGAACCAGTCACTAGTTTCCCTCTTGACTTCATCATCTCTTAGCATCTGTCCCTTGGACTCAAATCTTTTTATCTTATCGTTTTCTGTACCAATGTCTTCACATACTTTTAGTAAGGATGTCTAATTAGCTTGCCTGCCATCCACCTTCCTTTTGTATTTTCATTTGCATTATCCTTTATGTTATAGCTCATCATCTTGTTCCTCTATGTGATAACTAGGAAATCTTCCCCTAGGCTGTAAATAAAAGCCAGACTCCAATACCCCATTTCTTTGTCTAAATTGAACTTACCAGATTTTAATTTTAAAATGTTCTCTCTGTCACCAGCTCAGAACTGTAATCACAAAAATGCCAGGCTCCCTGTCCTGAGACTTCCTTGATTTCCATCAGAGCATGGTCTCTAATATTGGGTCTCTCTGAAATACCCTGTCTTATGCTTCACTGTGCCTCTCTCCTCAGAAATATACCACATCTCAACTATAAACCCACTCTTTCTAACAGATTTCACAGAAGGCAGTGAGCATGCTTTCCTGTCTGCCTGCTTCCCTTGAGTTATAGTGTGTATGAATTTGCCTTTCATACCTGAAAGTCTAGAACCACATCTTTTTGAAATTCCATCCTTACTTGATAATATAAATATGAGATTATTTCAGTTGAGGCTTATTTTGTTATATTATTGACTATTTAGAAAATATAAAAGCTAAAATGCCAGATGTATGTGTGAATATAGAATTCGTTAACTTAAGAAGTGAAACTGCTTATATGAATAGAGCTAGGTGTGCAATGGGCTTTGCTTCCTGTGCTGGCTAGTCTCTGAATGACTAGAGAAGTGGCTCTCAGATTTTTGGTATAATTAAGAATCTCAGTGATTCTGTAAGAATTCCAGAATTTCATATCTAATAAATCTGGGATGAACCTCAAGAATGTTCAGTTCTCTAAGCTTAACTGCTAGTATAGATGCTGCTGGTTTGTGGCCCACAGAATGATTCCTATTGTTCTAGATAACTTCCCAGGAACAGATTTCATCACTCTGGCTTTAGGAAGAGTCAGTTTGTTGTGAAAGCCTTATTTTCTGACTAGATGAATACAGTCACCAAGGAATAATGTATACAACAATACTGTTCTGTATTGAACTATGAATAATACACTTTAGTAAATAAAGTAAATTCTAGAAGTATTTGTAACCATTTATGTAAATACTGGTTTGAGGATGTGATAAGAACAATCATCTTCAGCTCTTGAGTTGCAGATTGATTCTTCAAGAAACCTGGATTTGTCACAATGGCAAAAAGTGATGCTGACCTTGAGTTGAAATAGAATGATTTTTTACCAAATGTATGTGTTTTACTGATAAGCCAGGATTTTCCAACTAATTTGGAGTAGAGTTCATTTAGATTTTAACAACTGTCTAGGTGTAGATTATATAACATAACCATACTTGGCAGATTGTGAGCTCTGCACAGTAACTTCAGTAGCATCATCTCAGAGATAATTCTTAGAAATATTTAAAATGAAGCTGGAAAGAAGTAGGTTTGACAATAATTTATCCGGCAAGGCTTTGGACATGTTATAATTTGGGTGTAAAGAAGACATGGTCCCAAATTTTGATCAGTGTTAATGGAATCTTAGAAATTCAGAACTTCTGATAATTGTTATCCTCAATATTTGAGATCTTTGAAGGTGAGAACAGAGTATGAAGGGATCACTACATATAGCTGACCTCACTCCTGACCCAAGTATATGTGTGTTTTCTTCACCTGGAGCTCTGGGAAAATAATGAGAAGGAAGCAAAGACTATTTTTCCCACTTAACATTTTTCTTCCATTTCTTAGAGGACAATGGAATTTAACCGGGCCTTCCAGATTTAGGATCTCATGAAAGATGTTATACAAGGGACTGGAGAGATGACTCAATTGTTAAGAGCACTGGATATTTTTCCAGTGGACCTTGGTACAATTCCTAGCACCCACATGGTAGCTCAAAACCATCTGTAACTCCAATTCCAGGGGATCTGATGCCCTCTTCCGGCTATCATATATATACTGCATGCATATGGTGCACATGCATATATGCAGAAAACATCCATACACAAAAAAATAATAAATAAAATCTCAATAAAAAAACATATACAAGACAATTAAGTGTTGATGTGGTAGCCTCAGGTTCATGTTGATACATGTTCTCCTGTCAAATGTGTTAGGTTCAAGAACCACAATGATCTTATTTCAAATCCAAAGGTGGAAAGAAGGAATGTTCTAGCTCAGCAGTGAGGCAGCTTGAATTTCCTCTTACTAAGTTATTTTATAAATTCATGTTAACACTTACTTTTATGACACATATCCCCAATCTGGAAGGACAATCTGCTGTACTCAAATTTAAGGGTTAATCGAATCTGGAAACATACTCACAAATCCATAGTAATGGTAAATCAAATGATTGGTCTCTTTGTATCCCAGTCAAGTTATCTTACAAAATTAGATATCACAAAAATCAATGGGAGACCAAAAAGACCAATTAGGTATTTGGGCTCCAACCAATCTTTGGAGAGTAATCATCTCAATAAGATAAGATTACTTGCTACTAAGATGATTATAAAGAGATCTGGCATATGTAGAACCAAATTTTAACATTCTATAGGTGATCTGATGAAGAGATTATCAACTTTTTGTTCTTAGTAGCCAAGTCTATCCTGGGCCAGCTCAATCTGTGGCTTGTTGTAGATAATCATATGCCTATAAAGAAAAAGATTTTCAACATTTTTCAAATTCACTAAATCTCAGTGATTAAAAGTTTGGCCTGAGTCCCACCCTGAAATTGAAAGATTAGCTTTCTTTAAATATTACGTAGGAGAATAATGGGTTTCATTACAACCTTTCAAACATGTATATCATGCACTTTGTTCAGAATTGCTCCATTACTCTCTTATTTTCTCTCCCCACATTTATCCTTCCATTCCTTCTTCCCAATAGTTGCCCTTCTGATTTCTTACTGAAATTAGGTATTGTGAATGGTTTATTACAAGTTAAGATAAACAGTAAACAATGGAATCAAAACTGGACTCAAGACAAGGAAATCAAGACAGGAACTCCAGCAATGTGGGAACATAGAGCCAAGAGCTGATACACAGGCTATGGAAGGGTGCTGCTCACTGACTTGCTCCCCCTGGCTTGCTCAGCCTCCTTTCTTATAGAAACTCAGACCACCAGCCCAGGGATGGTGCTAGCCATAATTGGCTGGCCCTGGCATATTACTCACTAATTTAAAAAATGCCCCACAGTCTTACCTATAGAGACATTTTCTTTTCCTTTTTTAAATTAAGTATTTTTTTTATTCATTTTACTTACCAATCACAGATCTCCCCTCTTCTCTCCTCCTGCCCCACAAGCCTCCCCACGCCAACCCATACCCCATTCCCTCCTACAAGAAGATAAGTCCTCCCATGAGAGGTCAGCAGAGCCTGGTACATTCAGTATAGGCAGATCCAAGCACCTCTACCAACTCTCACCCCTGCCCCCCCCCACCTCAAGGATGTGTGAAGTGTTCTACCATAGGTAGTGGGCTCCAAAAAGCCAGCTCATGCACCAAGGATGTGTCCTGATCCTACTGCCAGGGGGCCCCTTAAGCAGATCAAGCTACACAATTGTGTCACTTATGTAGAGAGCCTAGTCCAGTCCTCTGGAAGCTCCACTGGTGTTGGTTTAAATTTCCTAAGTTCCCACTAGTTTGGTTTGGTTGGGAGACATTTTCTTAATTGAGGCTCTCTCCTCTCAAATGATTTAACATGTGTGAAGTTGACATAAAACTGTCCAGTACAACCTGTAAGAGACAAAAGTCAGAAAAAAAAAAAAAAAACTGAAGAACCAAAATGAATGATTTCTTAAGAAACAGGGAGGAAGTGAGTTTTAATCTTGACTTGAAATTTCTTATATAAGCCATGATTTGGGAAAAATAGAGTAGGCAGGGCTTAGACTGTGCTTCTGAGGAGAACACTGGAATTATCAAGATTGCATTAAAAAACAACTATGATTTAGTAAAAGGTGAATTTTTTATAGTAACTAAAGAGACATGTAATGATATATAGTACCTATACTCACTTTGCCCTTCTCATCATCAATACCATTTTGCTAGAAATCCTACAGCCTACAATAGAGACCTGCCTGCCAAATATACTGGTGCATTAGTTGCATAAATGTTACACGAGTAACCAACAACTTTTTGATTGGATTTAAAGAACTCTACAAGACAGAACCCATACATGACATTGCTAAGGTGACCAATAGTCTGAGCCTAGATAGGTCATGAGCCTAGAGGAACACCTATTACTGCTGTAGATATCACTCTGTATCAAGTCAAGATTAAAATTCACTTCCCCCCTGTTTCTTAAGAAATCATTCATTTTGGTTCTTCAGTCTTTTTTTTTTTTTTTCTCTGACTTTTGTCTCAGAGCTGTCGGTAAACTGTACCACTACCATGTTGGGAAGCTGAGGTGGGCAGAGCCAGCAGCCACAGCGGTGTTTAAGTCTTACAAAGATGGATATTACACGGAGAATCTGGTTTTTCTTGTCTTTGGGATTTTTAACTGCACAAAAAGATTTGATCATAAAAGTTGTTGAGTTAAACAAATATGTAAATTTTAAAGGTACCTTGACTTCAAAATTTGTATATAAGGATATGTTGCTTTGGAAAAGAGTCTCTGCTTTTGTTTCCACAGAAAGCCAGGGGCTGTGGATTTGTTCCAGATTAAGATACATCAGGTTTGATCAGCCAAGACCGCCTGAAAGGTCTCCAGTGACACCATGGCCCAGATGATCCAACATCCAGAATGGTTCCAAGGCAACTGGCTCAGAGGTTCACCCTCATGGACTACTCCATAATCCTAAAATTTTCTTTGTGTCCCCATAAGATACAGCGCCCCCCTCCAGCAGGAAGTAGTAAGAAAAACTATGCCCAAATTCCCCAAATTATCAAGCTGGTTTTGGAGATGGAATTGGCTCACTCCTTCTCTAAACCCAGACACACTGCTAAAAGAAAAGCTTAAGAGATTTTTGTATCCCAAATCAGAAGAGCCCTCTGGTGTGGGACAGAAAAAAAAAAACCAATATTTTATTTAAAACAGGTTGATTATAAATGCAATCTCTTTCTAAAGATAAAAAGGGGCTATGATATAGATATAATAGTATGAAAGGGTAGATTAAGGAACTTGCTTCTAAAGAGCAACAACTCGTTTAAAATGTTTTACATTGGTATAGATTTTAGTCTATTGATACAAACTTAAAGTTAATTTTATTATACTGTGTGTATATTTCTACTCTTGTTTAAGGTATTATGTTTGTACAGCTCATTTAAAATTGTAATGGATAATTAAAAATAGATTAATAATTAGTCATCTATGATAATCATACTTGTAGCCATGTTAGTTAAGTCTTCTAGGTATACACAGAGATATTTCAGATAGACAAGTAACCTTCAAACACTTCAAAAGTCTACAGAATATGGCATTTAAAATATTTTTAAAATTCAGACTTTCTGGACAGTGAGACCTGTCTGCTCCTGGCAGCACCAATTTACTTCAGAGAGGAGATGGGCATTAAAGACACTTCATATGGAGTTTATCTTCACCTTGACAAAAATAGCCATTTGGGCAAGAAACTGTTCTTGCCTGGACTGCTTGATGAACTGGACATACAGGACCCATAGAAAAGTGACCGTTACAAAAATGTTCCTTCAAGTTCCTGCTTCACAGAGGAAACTGCCAGACATTCTACAGGACACTGAGAGAAGTGACCGAGAGATTCTAGCCCTGTGGGCTGAAGACAAATGCCCCAACTTTACAAAGGAACATTAGGTGACTGTCCAGGATGCCAGGTGTCTCTGTCTACCCTGCAAGACTCCTGAAAGTTGCTTGCATCCTTCTCTCAGTTCTCAGATAATATTATATCCTTCTGAGGTCTTTGATGTGGTTGAAGACTAGATAGTTATAATTTCCTCAGTTATGATACAAGATAAGTTAGATATAAAACTTTAGACTCACAAATATAAGATAGATAGGATATCTTCTTTAATATTGTAACTATAATTCTTGCTTGATAATTGTTTTGTTATCTGTAATTTTACTATGTAAAAGTTAACCCTCCTTTTTTAACAAAAAAGAAAAGGGGAAGTGTTGTGGATATCACTCTGTATAAATAAAGTTCTGATTGGCCAGTAGCCAGACAGGAAGGATAAGGTAGGCGGAACAAGGAAGAGGAGAAGGCTGGGAACAGGAAGGCGGAGGGAGAGACACTGCCAGCCGCCGCCGCCATGAGAAGCAACATGTAAAGACACTGGTAAGCCACAAGCCATGTGGCAAAGTGTAGACTAACAGAAATGGGTTAATTTAAGATAGAAGAAGAAGATAACAAGAAGCCTGTCACAGCCATACAGCTTGTAAGCAATATAATTTTCTGTGTGTTTACTTGGTTGGGTCTGAGCATCTATGGGCCTGGTGGGTGACAGAGATTTATCCTGACTGTGGGCCAGGCAGGAAAACTCCAACTACATGTTACTATTATTAGATTGGAGCATAGCTCAACCCTCACCAGAGAAGTTTCTTCTCTTAGTAGACAATAATTATCAAAAAGATTCACAAATGGACAAAGTATAGAGTGAGAGACTTTGGAGCATTCAACCCAAAATAGCATGCATTCTTCAAATGTCTTAAGGCTCAGCTATCTATAAGGAAAAGGGGGAAGAAAGATTGGTAAAGCCTTAAGTGGTGGGTGATTCCAAGGAAACATTGTCTTCCCAACAGAACAGGACGGATTTACATATGAATTCAGAGCCTGTGACAGAATTCACAAAACCCTGTACAGGTTCAAGCCATCAAAATCCTGCCACTAAGGATGGGAAATGAACACAAAATTATTGGTGAAATTATTAAGGCCACTCCACATAGTTAAAAGGGAGATTTATTTTGTGGGGTAACTTACAAGTGAAGGGATAGGTAACAGGGTTTGGGAAAAGTGTCCGGCAGTGTTCTCTGGAGAACTCTGCTTGGTTTACCTCCAGTGTCCAGGGTCCAGGAACCAAGAGAGCCAGTGCATCTGGATTTTGGGTCTTCAGGGTCCTCTCTTGGCCCCGCCTTGTAGGTGTGACAGTTACTGAAGCCTCAATGGGGGTTGGAACTTCCATATCAAAGCTGGAATGGTTACCCACTACACAAAATCTAACCCTTAACCAAGAAGCTCTCTGAAATTGATAGTTTCTGTGAAAGTGAAAATTAGTTTTATATAATACAGTGTCACCAGGTATACTGATCTCATTCTAGGGCAGACCTGCTGCCTAAAAATAATTGGCCAATATAAAATGTACTCCATAGTTTTGGTTTGGTTTTAGTAGGCTTTTTGTTTTGTTTTGTTATTTTGTTTTATTTTTCCCACTTTTTTTTGAATGAGAAAGAAAAAGAACATGAAATTGGGTAAGAAGGGAGGTGGGAAAGGTCTGGGAGCAGTTGAGGGGTAAGAGAAAGAATGTAATCAAAATATATGAAAAAAACTTTTAAAATAAAAATATTAAAAGCCTATGATTTATGTGCTAAAGACTTTAATGGGTAAAGAAGACAACACTGAAGAGCAGATTCACAATGTCAATAGAAAGATGAAATATACAATTTCTGGAGTTCCAAATAATGAGTGAAATGAAGAAAGCCTATAATGGACATGGTGAGGAAAGACTTTGTAAGCTTTAAGATATAGTCATAGAAACTTGTAAAAAAAAAAAAAGTACTCAAAGTAACACATGAAAATATCAGAAAGTTCAAAAACTGTAAAAAGGCCATAAATGATGTAAGAAATGTATAATTACAATATTTAGAAAAGTTGGGAGAAAATAGACACACAGCTTCAGAAACAGTGATATGAATTTTCCCCAAAATCAAAAGTAGAAACTAAGCTAAGGAGGTCACAGCCCCAGCAATCTCTGAGAACACCTGATTCATCTAGATATATTACATTTTATCTTCAGAAAATCAATCTGACTCCAGCTCAGATCATTGTTTTGTTTTTTTCTTTCATTTTTGCCATGTCTTAATGTTTTTCAGGAGAGCAAATGTGCTGTCCTGGGGGAAAAGAACTCAGCAGGCAGGTCTCTACAGATAGCAGCAAGATTCTGGGGTAGGAAAGTAGGGCAGGTTTGAGTATTTTGCTGAACTTTAACCTCTGAACTTCCCAAACTTTCCATGCTTCATTCAAATCCTCTCTACATGGGATAGGATGTCCAGAGATCTAGAGTTGAGTGTTTGCCTCTCTCTGGGTCAGCTGGACTTTTGTGAAACCTTGGAAACTGGCCTCTGACCTGGCTCTCATGAGACTCACCTCACAAAGAACCACATGCTCTAGTGTATTTCACAGGGTTCCTCACTCTCTCATTGCTTGTAGCACAAACATTCTGTAATATTTAGTGTGAGAAACAGGAAGATCCAGGGGGTCAAATTCATAAACATGTGGGCCTTTTTCTTCAATCGAGTTACCCCAGAGTGGTGTCTTCTCAGAATTCTTCCCAAATGAGCCAGCAGTTATTCAATTGCAGTCCTGGTCTTCTTACCAAGCCCAGGTTTCTGCCAGGCAAGCTGTGGTTGCTGGCTGCGTGGTTCTTTGTATCTCCCTCTCTCTTCCTCCTATTTTGGAAAGACGACAGTTTTCTCTGTGATTTGCCTTCTTTGCTCTATATAAGCAGAGCTATCAAACACTCAGTCTGTTCAGCTTTCAGACCTTTTGAGAGCCATGGTGCCTCCAAAGCTCAGCCATGCTGGGCCCACAGATGCTCTCTTGTAGTGGATGGCATTCCACAATTGTATTGTTATGTTTTTAAGTAATATTTATAAAATAAAAATTTTGTGGCTAGAGTGATGCTGCTGTTTTTCCTTGTGGGGTTTGCTTTTCTTTCACTGAGTACTTGGACAAAATCACAAGTGAGTGTCCTTGCAGGTCATTTCAATACATGAGCTTATTAGAAGTTTCCTTTCTAGAGATGGCCTGCCCTGGTGGTTCCAGTACTAGGGATGGAGGACTCATTACATTGCAATGGCAATCCTGAATGCCTTCACATTTTCCTCCTCAGTGCTCTGGGTTGTGATCTCATCATTTAGTTCTTTGTCTTCTCAGAAGGCCCCATTACCTACGGAACAGAAAATCCAGATGTTGCCATTAGAGTCTTGTAATTTTTTTTCCTGAATCTTTTTAATACTTTTTATAACCTCAGTAATTTATTTTTGCAATTCTCAGGAACAGTCCCAAGGCCTCCCACATGACAGGCAAGTATTGCAACATTGAGCTGTTTCACCAGCCTAGTAAAATTTCTAAGACATATTTTTTGTAGGCCATCATCAGAACAGTTGATACAAATCATCTGGTCTACCATCACCTAAAGTGCCAGTTTAAATTATATGTGTACTTGCCCACCTGACTCCCTGACTTCAAGTTGTGTTAAACAGTCACCAAGTTTTATTCTTATATATTTCCAGTGTCTACTGAAATTTCTGGAATTTTGTGGGCACTCCACAAATGTGGAGTAGGGAGTATGAGGGACAAAAAAAAAAAAAAAAGACACAAAAATCATCTTTTTTTCCTACAAGGCTCACAGACAATAACATTCATGTTGATCCAAAGTATGATTCTTTGCTTTAGGTTATGTGGGTCATATTTGTCTATGTGTCTCTGAAAAAAGATCCAGCCTTCTTTATACATGCCTTCTTGCCTCAGCCTGTATATCCATTCTAAAGAACCTCTCTGGTCTTCATAATACACTTTCTTGTTAATTAGGTGCATGAACTTTGGTATTTATTTCAGAGCAATAATTACTCATTTAAAAGAAAACCAAAAGCCTAAATCTTGAAACCATCTTTCATTTTCACGTAATTATATTCCTGGAAGATGTTAATAATATTTTCACAAGGCTGTAAGAATAAAATGAAGCGTGTCAAAACCATTCTCAACACAATCTCATTTTGTGTTATGGTGTGAAAATTAAGCAGATGTCTGTTAATAGATTGTATTTTACAGGTGAAAGGAAAATCCACCCATGTTTTCCATTAAAAGTTCCTAATTGTCCTGTTATTTTTGTTTAGTGGTTGTTACATCTCTGTGTTATAATAAGCCTTTTGGTTCACCTCTTTGATTTTACAGTGTCATTCTCCCACTTCAAAGCTCAGGAGTATTTGTTATCCCCTATGGCAAAGAAAAGTTTTCTGGATAAGTGGCAGGATGAAAAGTCTGTAGTTTAGGCTGCTACAAATAAGGTCTACAGTCATGTTTTAATCAATATGGAGGACACAGGTTACACGGTTATGTTTGCAACATTTCTGACTTAATGAGGGAGTTAAAATGGCCCTGCTCTTTTAAAATCGTAATTCAAAAAAATACCCCAAGGTCTTTAAAGATTCCAAGACAGGGAGCTCATAAACTTTTCATTTTCTGGAATCAAGAGAAGCCTCCAGCATACTTTGACTGATAGGTTTCTACATTTCAAGTACCCATTTGGTAGCTAACTCACTCCTGGCCATCAGACACCATAACACTGTCAGGTGTGTATGAAAAACTACTGCTTTGGAAAGCTGCAAACAGAGAGTAAGAAGTTAACTGTTTCCTACCATGATGACTGTTGTTTTTCTGTCGGCTTAGCAGCCACACTTGAACCCACCAATATTTCAACGATCACCTGCACCCTGAGGCCCTGCAGTCAGGTATGGCCAATTTCTGGTCCCAAAGCCACTGACTTGACTGTGGCTGCCAAACATAGGTTTTTAACTTAGTCTCTATCATTCTATTTATGAAAAACTCAGGAGTCGGATGTTGGGGTGAAAACCTGCTAGGTCAGAGAAGCCAAGAAGCAACTAGTGTTGACCTTCCTCTTTGGCCAGTGACCCAACAAGAGAAACATCTCTCTACTTGTCTTAAACCAAAACGACCAGCAAATCTCTAAGTCCCTCCCTTCTCCTTTCTGCACATCCCTCTATTTGTATCCCTGGCTCCCCTGGCCTCTCTATGGCTAATTTCCTGTCAACTAGTCACTGGCTCTGCCCCCTGATCCAAGGTTGATTTTATTAAGTATCAGAGTTTCACAGTGTGGTCAAATATCCTGCAATAGCCAAGTAGAGTAATAACACAACAGGTATGAGAGCATATGTGTGATCTATCCATCCAACAAGTGTTCACTGAACATCTATCTATACTGTGCTCCTGAAAACATGCTTGCAAATCTGCCCTCATGGAACATTTCCAGCTCAAGGACCCAGAAAGGAAAACAGCAGAAGAGTCAGCACTTTAGTGCCCAAAGAGGCATTAAAAGAGTTGCAATTGAGTTCCCAGATTGGAAAGAAACAGGTAGATGCAGACACACAGGCTGGGACCCAGTAGTAAGAGAAACAGATGGGATAACAATGTGTCATTGAAGCTCAAAGGATGGACCAAGCAGACGCCATAACAAGTTACACAGTGTTCTCTCAGAGATCAGTTCTCAATTTCAGTTTCCTGAGACTTGAGCAGCAGTTTCTGGGAGGGCCATGAACAAAAGACACAGTCCTTGCAGTAGCTCCCTTTCTGCACGTACTGTGGCCACTTAAGGTTCAGCCAGTTGTTTACTGTCTGGGACCCCTCACCAACTTAGAGCTACATGCATGGGTCAATGTGAATGTGCTAGGCCAGCCAGCCTCCATGGCAGCTCAAGGACAGAGGCTGGGACTTGCCCAGGTCTGCTCATAAATGATAACTATAACTTCCAACTCAGAGGATACACACCAACACCCAATCATATGACACAAGGGCTTGTACCACCCTGCTTGCAGTTTTTCCCTTAAAAAACCCCTCACTCTGTCCTCCTTCACCAAGCCCAGGCTTGCTTGTTATCAATAAACCCCTATGTGTTTGCATTGGATATCAACTCTGTGGTGGTCTTGCTTGGGGCTCTTGGAACACAGGCACAGGGGAAGAGGTGAGATGAAGCCTGAAGAGGTCATGCTGGATGGCTTTGTAGACCTAGGAAAGGTTTGGCTCTAATAACAATGCCTTCATTGTTATTAAGAAGCTAAAGACATTCTAAACACCAGGCTCTTCCCTATTCGTTCTTTCATACACAACCCCAGTGTTCTAGTGTTGTGAGGTTGACAGGATACAGATGGGGGATGGAGCTCTTACTTGGGGCTAGAATGGGTTGATGGCCAATTACATGTGTACAGTTGGCTGGACACCTCCTTAAGAATTTGGAGAAATACCTGTGTAGTTATTTTTGCAAAAGTTATTTTTCATATAGGGTTAACATCTAAACCAGTAAAGTTTTAGAGAAGCTGATGTTATTTCATAATATGAACGACTTTGTCCAATGAATGGAAGACATTAGGAGAAAGAGACTGAAAACCCAGTGGGGAAGGAACTCTACTAACCAAAAGTCAGAAAGACCAAGTGCAGAACTTATAGGGTTTCCACCCCACAGCCCACACTGAACACTGTGCTTGCCAGCACCACAATCCTGTGAGTGAAGTCCTCAGTCAAATGCTCAGCCCTCCTCCCACCTGCTCCCCCTCTTCCTCCCCCTCCTCCTCTGTCTACTGTTCCTCCCTTTTTTCTCTCCCCACCGTATCTCCATGTCTTCTTGGTTCTCTTTCTCTAGTAAATCCTAACAAATATAAATGGTTACAGATAGATGTAAAGGACACATAGTTGCAAGATTTGGGTGATACATATATGTTGAATATTAGTTGTAGATCTCAGAGAGAGAATATAGGGTTGGTATCAATGTGTAGGGGAGGAGACTTTCAGAAATCAGTGAAAACATTTGCTTAGCTTGAGCACACTGGCAACTATTAAAGATCCTATTCCAGACATAGTGAGGTTGAAATGCTAATCATTATATGTCTGAAAGGGCATATGAAGTGGTCAGTTACACATATAGATTGAATATATCAGAAAGCATTCTGAAACTTTGGGAAAAAATGGAGTTTGAAATTCATCACAGAGGATTCCAGTCTTGGCTGTGACATTTACAGAATCTGAGCAGATTGCTTAGACCTCTTGGTCCCAATTCATATATGTATATGACAAAAGAACATCTATGTCAATGACATATCTTTAAAAAACAAGTTATATTTTAGTGTAAAAGGATCTGGAAGGCCATATAAACTCCAACTATGTAAACATATGGATGTTTGATTTGATGAAGATAAGAGCCAAGACAGCGTTTGTTATTGGATATGTCCTGTTTCCTTCATCCAGTTACTACAGCTGAAACATGGATTCCTTCATGCACACAAACTCTAATACTTAGCATGTGAAGAGAAGCCTCCAACAAAGAAGGCAATGGATGCTTCATGTTCCTTGAGTTATTTTCAGGGAAGACAGCTTCAAGGGCATTTGTTACTCTTGGAAAAGCTGTGCATGGCAATGGCTATGGGCTATCACTCTAAGGGCCTGAGGACCAGGGCTCTCAGATCCTATCATTAGATGACTGCCTGAGGGCATCAGAGGCCCTTCAGGTTCCTGCAGTCAATAGCAAGGGATATATCGGATGGAACACTGGCAGATGGAAAACATCTATCATTTCTCACCTCTAACACAGATTTATTCTTTATTTTTTCCTCTTAATGAAGATAGATGAATGTTTTATAAAACACTGAATGAAAACATGTAAGGCACATATTTTTTTTAAAAATCACAAAAATACTTGAGACTGTCATAATTATTTGTAATTATGTACAACACAAGTAAAATTGCTGAGATACAAAATGAATAATTTGTCTCTGTCTTGCACTTGTTTCAGATGTAGCCACAGCAAGTGGTTCACAGACTCTGAACTCTGGCTCATTTCTATTTTGGCACCATTGTTTAGGAAATTCGCAGAAATACTGTAAACACAAACACCACAAAATAGCAGAATTTGGAGGAACCTGGCTCCTAAGGGCTTCTATCTGCTACAACACTGGGATTAGGGCCTTGTACTTTCACCAGTGGGCATGGATCTTCTCATGCACTTGGGTGGGAACAAGAATGCACATGACTTTGATTCTTAGTTCTAGCAACACTTTAGCTCCATGATTCCCTTCTAGGCAAATTTTAACACGGTTCTTTATCCAAGAGCCTTCTTAATGAAGTAGTTTTGAAAGGCAAGGGATATTTATTCTCAGCAAAAACTCTCAAAATGAAAAAGTTTCTTGCAAATAGTGTGTGTGTGTGTGTGTGTGTGTGTGTGTGTGTGCATGCACGCGTGAGCGTGTGTGTGTGTGTGTGTGTGTGTGTTTATTCAGATTCATGAAAAGTAGTATTGTTATTCAAGAATCAATAAGGTACCAATTATTTGTTCATTTAGAAATATTTTAAACAAAGAATAAATTAAAAGTAGTTCTACTTTTAGGTTCCTAATCTAACTCATATTCAATTACTTTATGTAAAATTTTACTTATTTTATTAGTGTACATCCATTGTGTAAAATGATATTTCATTATGGCTTTTTCATACATGCAGATCATGTACTTGGGCACAATTTCAAATATTTTGCTCCACAATGCCTCATTAGTGTGTTTTCATGTTTTTCTTAAAAGCATTTGAATGGATGACTACATCATCATTTATTTAAATTTCTACACTTGTTACCATGGTTTCCACTTCCTGCTTTCACTAGAATATGCTGCTGTGTAGTCACCAACTGTGTGTCAGCTGTAGCTCTCCCTATCCTGTCCAGGAGTGGACAATACTCAACAAACAGCACTGAAGTGGGAGGAAATAAGGTCTGGGAGAGAGGGTCAAAGATGGAGTGTTTCCCTAATATAAGTCAGGTCCAGGTTAGATACCTAGTACCACACAGAAAAAATAAAACAAGGACGTAAAAGACTTATCCACTAAATAGCTGTGAGAAGCTTTGTAAAGAAAGGACTGCTGTAGTGCCCTGTCACCTCACTGACTGTAGCACCTCATATGGCCAGGCCAGAGATCACTGTGGCTGAAGTTAAGACATGCTCATTCCCACACAGCAGGGGCAACTCAACTGTGTCATGAAGCTGCCACCACAGGCCTCTACTGCTTCTGTGAGACAGAATAGGGATAAGAACCACTATGTTTTAGGGAAGGACCTAAAGCCCCAGTGTGTGTGTGTGTGTGTGTGTGTGTGTGTGTGTGTGTGTGTGTGAGAGTGAGAGAGAGAGAGAGAGAGAGAGAGAGAGACAGAGAGACAGAGAGACAGAGAGACAGAGACAGAGAGACAGAGACAGAGACAGAGACAGACAGAGACAGACAGGGAGACAGACAGAGAGACAGACAGAGACAGACAGACAGAAAGAGAGAGACAGAGAGAGAGAGATCTATCTACCTTTATTACTTCTCAGATTCTTTAGTTAAAGCAGTTTGGACAAAGGATGCCATAATTTCATGTTCGATATTACTATTAAATACCCCCAGTGAGTTGTGTAGATGAAGTCACTTAATAAACTAAACTAGGTCTAGAAACACTGTAAGGAAAAATGGCTTTGCAATAACTGCTTTAGAGAACTATTCACTTTATAGCTAGGGAGATACAAGCATGCATAAAACTATATGCACACCACAGTGAAGTCGATATTGAAGAGACCAGAAAGTAACCATTTGTCATTCTCTCATGTGCTTGCTTGCTCAACATCCTCTTCCCAGGCAGGGTAGCTTTCCCAAGCTGCAGCAGGAAGCCCCCGCCACTACTTACTGACTTGGACTGCAGATTCAGTTATTGCTAAGTGTATCATTCAGACACGTGGAACAAACAGTGTCCATGAAATTATGTAATTTGTTGACAAAGGAATTGTATTATCTGGGGTGCATATGCAATTTTTCAAAATATTATTGTATTGGCTGAATACTGGGGCTGAATTTCCCAATAACAACATTGCCTGAAGCTGCCATTGTTTCTTAACCCTTGATAGAGTGTTTTCTTTTCAAAATCTCCTCACTATAATATCAGGCTAGCTAAGAGTTCCTCTGAAGTTTTTCTGTATCCAAACTGTATTCTTTGACTTTAAATTAGCTGAAGCAGTTATTTTTAGGAAAATATAATGCTTTAAATTTTAATAAAGACATTTTTTATTTTTGAAATTATAGTTAGATCATAAAATAGCATTATTCCAGTTGATAACATGGAAAATACTTGCCTTCTTATCTTACTATGTTGTTACTTATGCCTAAAAATTATATCTCAAATTCATTCCAAAATCCTGCCATCATTGCTGTTTTTCACAGACTCATCCATTCCTTTTCCTATATTCATATATAAGTTTGACTTATTCATAGTTATTGTGTGACTAACACTTTTATTTTCCTATGGTTATTTGTACTACTATCAGTAATTTTGCTATTGCTCTGCAATCTCTAATACCATTCATGGCTGCATAATATTTTACCAGGTTAAAGGATAATTTACTGTAAATAAATATAATACCATCTTATTGTTGAAACTTTGCCTTGCTTCCCTTATCTATTAAAATAATAGTAAACATAATATAGAATAATTGCTCTATTTCTTTCTTTTTTCTCATTTCTCACTTCTATTCTTGTTTGAGGGATGCTCTAGAGATAAATTCCCAAGACTGAGGGCATAGCTTTTGTCACTTTTGTAGATCTTAATATTGGTGACAAATTGCTTCTCTTAAGGGATATGCAGCATTTTCTAGCCACAGGCTATGTGTTAGAACGTGTGGTACTGAACTATGATCTACCTTAATTATTAAAAATCTGTTTATATACTATTCAATGTTAATAACTATAGATTTTAAAGATTTTTGGGGATCTGGTGGGTTCGCTTAGTGGGTAAAGGCACTTGCCAACAAGCCTAATGACCTGAGTTTTATCCTGGGACTCACATGGTGCAAGGAGAGAACCAATTACCACAAATTGTCTTCTGACTCCTACACACATCCTCTGACCTCCTCACAGATGTGAGCTTATATGCACACACACATAAATAACAAATGTAATAAAAATAAAATGTTTTCTATATAATAAGTTCTTTATTAGTGTTGTTAATAGTGACCTCAACATCAGAAGGAAGAAACTCTTAGGAGTCACTTGAACTCTTAACATTGAGACTCATCAAATAGAAATATATTAACTATTAATGTACAAGGAGTGAACAAACTCCTGAGTCGTCAGGAAGGGGCAATTAAAGAAGTTATTCTCTCTTCCTTCTGACTGATAGACCAATGAAGTGAGGAAATTAAGTGAATGGAATGATTAAACCTCTGTTCAATTCAAAGCAGACTTGATCTAACAGAGACCAAAGAGGTACATCAATTCATGTGAGACATGGTGAGGAAAGAGTTGATTTGGTTTATGGGTATGGATCACAATTGATCACTGAGGAACTCAAGGCAGGTCCCTGGAACTGAACTAGAGGAACACGGCTTACTGGCTTGCTCTCCATGGCCTGCTCACCTGTTTTCTTACACTACTCAGGACCTCCTGCCTAAGGATGATACTGGCCAGAGTGGGCCGTACTCTTGCACAGCAATCAGTGATCAAGAAAATGCTCTCCAGGTTAACCTGAGGGAGGCATTTTCTCAGTTGAGACTCCTCTTTTCCAGATGACTCTAGCTTGTGTCAAGTAGGCAAAAATAAAAATAAAAAATAAAAAGCAGTACAGCACTATACTTATAGTTTGCTCCATATGTATGTTGTAAAATGATTAAATCAAATGAACTACACTGCCCATAAATGAATGTGTCACATTTTGGGGCTAGAAAATGTAAGATCTCTTTGAATTTCTTTTTTGTCCCCACCCTCTCATCACCTCTTCCTCCCTCTTTCTCCTTCCTGTCTTCCTTGCCTATTCTCTCTACTGAAAGAGCCTCATGTAGCCCAGGCTGACTGGGAACTTACAATCCTGCTGCGTCAGCCTCTGACTGAGAATGTTCACTTGTGACACCATGCCGACAAGTGATTTTTAAGCACACACTCATTATTATTAACTCTTGTCACCAGGCCGAACACTGGATTCACAGAACTTAATCATCGCAGGTGTAATTTTTACTTATTGATTCCTTGGCTTCCTGGGCCCTGACTGCAGACACTATCAATCTCCTCCCTGGTTCTGTGAGTTCAGCTTATTAAGATTTCAGGTGTAAATGACATTGGGTTGTATTTCCAATCCTGTGCTAGGCTTCCTTTGATTGGCACAGTGTACTGCAGCTATCTGTGTCATGCTTAGTGGTGGTGTCTCCTTTGTAAGACTCAATGCATTCCACTATACAAATACACATACATATGACATGAACCCACACCACATACACACACACACACACACTCCATACACACACCCACACTCCACACACACCCACACTCCATACACACACACACTCCACACACACACACACACACACACTCCACACACACACACATACATACACACACATACACAACCACCATACACACACATACACAAACTCACCTACACACACCACACATACACATACACACCACATACACACATACACATACACACCCACACACCCCACACACACACTCCACATACACACTCCACACACACACACCACACACACACACATCTCACATACACACACACACACACACACACACACACACACACACACACTTTTCTTTATTCATTCACCTGAGTATTCTAAAGAAGAAATATTTTCTGATATGTGTTGTTGTTGTCTTGGTAGAAGATCAATTCAAAGTCAACACATTCATTTGTCTCTAGGCTGCTACACTGGTCTGTGTGTCTGTCTTAGTGCCACTAAGAAGCCATTTGATTCTACAGCTTTGATGCATTTTGAAATCAAGGGCCAAGATGTTTCCATCTCTGTTTTGCTTATGCTCAGTGGTGCTTTTTCTCTCAGGATCTTGTGTATTATATGCAGAAATTTTCTACTTTCATGAAAAATTCCATTAAAATTTCAATAAGAGACTTTATGGAATGGGCAGGTCAGACTGGAGAATTTATATGCGTGGCATTGATTTTTATAATACTAAGCAACAGAGAATTTACCTTTGATTAGTGTCTTCATTATCTTTCATCAATAATATGTAGCATTCAATGAAAAGATTTTTTGTTAAATTTATTTTCAATTACAGCAATTCTTCTTCTTCTTCTTCTTTTTTTTTTATTTGTTTGTTTGGTTGGTTGGTTTTCCAAGACAGGGTTTCTCTGTGTTGTTTTGTTTCCTGTACTGGATCTCACTCTGTAGACCATGCTGGCCTTGAACTCACAGAGATCTACCTGCCTCTGCCTCTCCAGTGCTGTGATTAAAGGTGTGCACCAACACCACCCGGTGTATTTATTCGCTTTTATACTAAGACCTGTGGTGACTGCCTGGAACAATAGTGTCAAATCCTACATATGTTATTTATTTTATACAGACATATAATGGATTTTAATTTATAAGTTGTTCATTAAGTTATCAAGAAAATAATAACAAAATAGACAGATTATAATAGTATACTACAATAAAATTTTCAATGTTATCTCCATCTCTCTGACAAAACATCCTTTTTTCTTGAATGGAGATGAAGGGTGGGCAGAATATCTCACTGCAGTGTAGCCACTCCTCATGTCTCTGCCAGGATGATTTGATGTCTGTGAAATGAAATGGAGTGAGATGAATGACAAAGCACTTCTCACACACTGTGGCCATAATTGAGACTTGAAATGAAGCAGTAAAACTAACGTACACTTCTTTTCCTTCTTCAATTTTTCATGAATAGAAGACTGATTCTAACCATACATCTTAGCAACTTAAACATTCACTTTTCTTTCCCTATTAAATTGAAGATTTGTACTTTTTCAATAAAAGGAAGCATGTTACAACTGCTCTTGGCATATCTGAGTTTTGAACACTGCTAAGCTTATATTCTCAGGCTATTACTGGGTAAAATAAGTCATTGGAATGTAGGTGCTATGGTACTCATTTTACCCAGTAATACACTGGTCAAAACTGTAATTCACTTCATTGCTGAGAAAAAGCTGGATGGTATTAACATTCATTATACCACAGAATTCAAAATTTAGGAATTATTTATTTCCATTTAATTTGTTGGACTTTAGTTTACCTTGAGTAGCTGAAACTATGTAGACTGATTCTGTGGATATGAATGAGCACTACCCATTTTTGTATCTTCAAATTTTCCATAAATTTACCCATTTTTATTCATAGTTTGTGTACCTGCATGTGTTTATATAAGTGAGTGTGTGTGTGTGTGTGTGTGTGTGTGTGTGTTGTATTTTTTTTATTTATGGCATCATGCCAACCTGCAAACAGAAATATTTTATCTTCTTTCAGATTTTGATGCCTTTTACCTTTCTTTTCCACATGTTTGGGTTAAGATATGCAATATAATAAATACTAAGTTTTTTGGGGGTGGTAAAATGTTTAAAAGTATGATTGATGTTAATACCTGCACTCAGCTATACATGTATGAATGACCATTGAGTTGTTCTTTAAAATTGTTGCATTGTATATCTCAATAAAGCTGTTTCTAAGGTAAACAGATGAGAAATATGTTATACTGACACAAAATATGCTTTGAAAGTCAGGCAGAGTGACACACACTTCTAAGCCCTGCAATCAGGAGGCAGAAGCAGACTGATCTCTATGTGTTCCAGGCCAGCCTGGTCTACATAGAAAGTTCTTGAACAGCCAGGGTTATATATAGAGATCCTGCCTTTTAAAAAAATGCTGGAGAAGCCATGTTAATGTCAGATAAAAGAAGGTCTGATCAAAGAAATTATCACATACCAAATACGCCAACTTACATTTGTGTAACTTGTTCAGCATATACTTTCTGCTGAGGTTCCCATAGCATGTGTGCAAGAAAGACAGTGTGCTGGGACAGTTTAGTCAACTGAACATCGAAGCAATAAACCATTTATAAGATAATATTGAAACTAAAGTAGCAACTCAAAACAGAAAGAGAAAAATACTAAAACATATGGGCATTAAACAACACAGTAAAAACATATGAGCTAAAAAAATCTTAAGACAATTTAAAAACTATTTTGGACTAAATAAAAATGCAAATATAACTCATTAAAACTGCACCGTGTAGCAAACACAGTGCTTAGATGGACCTTTGTAATGCTGACTACATAAAAATAAGGCACATTTAAGGTTAAGTTTATTTGGTTAAGTTTCCATCTTAGGACTAAAGGAAAACAATAGTATAAAACCTATGAAAAATAAAAAAGAAGAAATTAATCCAAATTGAAAATAAAAAATCAACTAAAAGAATACAGTGAGTGAACCTGGAGCTGGGATAATGAATTAAAAGGGAAGATACACATGACCACTGACAGGAATAGAGACTCAGCACTATTAATCTCATAGTGTCTAAAGAGAAACAGTGGACATTATGAGTAAATAAATCTTTGCCCAGGTATTTGATTTAAGTGATATTAGTGAATTCTTTGAAATTCACAAGCAATCAAAATGCACACAAATGTAGTTAAATCATCTGAACTGGCTTCTGTCCATTAAAAAGATGGAATAAGTCATTAACAACTTCCCAAAATGAAAAAAAAAATACTAGACTTAGGTACATTCTCTTGCAAATCCATCAGACTTGTAAGAACAAATTATACCAATTCTCCAAAATCAGTTCCAAGAATAGAAGTCAAGGAGTCATTTCCTAATTCTGAGGCCAGGATTACCCTAATGCCAAAACCAGACTAAGGTATCACAAGAAAAGAAACTACAGACCAATAGTGCTCATGAATATCAACGAAAAAAAAAAGTTGAACAAAATGCTAATGAGACTCATCTATCAATGTAAAACTCAAATCAGAAGTCGTATATGAGTTAAATTTATTCTAGCCTACAAGACTGTCTTAAGGATAAGGAATTCAAATGATTATACAAATTGATGTAGAAAATGCACTTGACGATGACACTCAATTTATGATTAAAACCTTCTAGCAAACAGGAATATAGGGAAAGTCTGGCAATGGTCATACATAAAGACTGCTGCTACCCTAAGCCTTGATTGCAAAAATGGGGTGTCACCCATTCTGTTGTGGTAACCCTATAAGGATGTCTCCCCTTGCTATTTATAGTCAGCAGCACAGTAGACGGATGACTATTCAGCAGCACAATAAAAGGATGACTATTGAGATCAAAGAAGTAAAGCTAGTTCATTCACATTTGGTATGAGTACCTACTTCAAAACATCCAAAATGAATCAATCAATAAAAAAAGTCAGTAACTAATCATCAAATATGCTTAGGTCCCCTGGTAGATACAAAGTTTGTATGCAAGTATCAATTTATTTCTTGCATGTTAATAATCAATGATTGGGATCTGAAATTTTAAAATGCAGTGATATTTGTAACTTGACAAAAGTGGGACAAGCCAGTTCATGCCATTCCCAGTAACCTTAGCCTATCCAAGGACAATCAGAGCATCAAATATACAGCTGCATTAGATTATATGCAAGTACAAAATCCTTACGTGTCTCTCCACAGTCTTTTGAAATAAGTGACTAGACAAATTATTAAGTGGGATAATACAGGAAAACATCCCTGTAGCCCCTCCTTCCAAGTCGTCTGGGGAGGGGAGCTGAATTTCTCAATTTTTAGATATAGAGTATATTGACTTATTTTCCAGGTGCCCAAAGAGGAAAGGAAGGAACCAGAACAATTTATTTCAGAGAAACATGACAAACAACATCCCACCCAGGGGATCAACAGGTATTTTTGAACTTCAGTTTAAAGACTCCCTCAAGCTCAGTCCTGAAATCTTAAAACCTAGGATGTCTCCTTGATATAGGTTTGGGGGCAACAAATTAAGACCACATTGATAGTTAAATTCAACCTTTAGAACAGTGATTCTCAGCCTTCCTGATACTCTGACCCTTTAATACAGTTCCTCATGTTGTGGTGACCCCAAACATAAAATTATTTCATTGCTGCTTCATAACTCTAATTTTGCTACTGTTGTGAATTGTAAGTATCTGATATGCAGCATATCTAATATACAGTCCTCATAAGGGGTTACAACCCATGGGTTGAAAATGCTACTTTAGAAGGTAACAAATCAAAACTGTTCAGGTACAAAAATGATGTTTATCTGGGTTTCATTACAGAACTCTGCTATCAAGAAAATGTGGATTCACCCTCAGTGAAATATTGATATTGTAGTTTGGATTAACTATCAGTAGTTTTGTAAGGATGTATTGGTTGAATTACAACATACAAAATTATTCCTAGAGATTTGCTCAGGCTCCTGTGTGCGAAGGTTCATTCAGCATGGATGAAGCGACTTCCATTCCAAACTTCCTGGAAATTGTAACTCTCTCTGGTTTTAGTGATGGGCTTGAATACCCTAGGCTGTCTATACATTTTGGAAGTGGATTCAATGCTAGTTGGATATGAAACAGACTCCAAAATGCTGATTTGAACACTACTATCAGAAAAATATTACCCCAACTGGACAATGCAACCAGAGGTGTATCTCAGTCCACTGAAGAGATGTTCTTAGACTCACTAACTCTACACTGCCCACATTTCCACACCCAGCAGCCTGCTCATTCCACTTAATTGTCAAATATACATGGCAGCTGCACATGATACAGGAAATCATCTTTCACTGTTTACTTAGTACAAGCAAATTGGCTGAGTGCCATAAAAAGAAGTCCTAGGTATTTACAGTAGATACTTCTTGTAATGATGGCTACTCAAAACAGTAATCCTTAAATCATGTCCTATGGTCATTAGTAATACCATCATTCCAAAGCTAAAAGCCCCCTTTCTTATATTTACTCTCAAAGGAAATGAGGAATCAGAGGTTTGGTTACAAAATGATTTCTTCATTTACTTGTTGGTTGGGTTTCTTTTCTATTTCTTGTTTTTCTTTAAGTTTTCCTAAAATTATCTAAAGCATAATGGTTTCAGTGTCACATCTGCAGTTTTCTGATTCTGCAGTCCCCTTGTTGTTATAGGCCTACAGACCTTAGCGTGACTGATGTCATGCACTATTCTGACTTTAATACCCAGCATATAGGTCCCAACACCTGCCGAGTGGGAACAGAGGAAGTTCCCCAAGTAAAAACTCCTAAATGTACTAATCTTTCTTTTTAGTTTCTTTAGTTCTGCTTCTTGCTACCTGAAGTGTACCAACCAGGATTTGGCTTCATGCATAGAAAAATAAAGAGCTCTGAGGCTTGGGGCTGCATGATTTTGGCAAGTTCCCTTTACAGTCGCCAGCCAGCAATACATACTTTGTTTCTGTGTAGTAACAGTGTAGGACTTCTAATTACTGTGCGCTTCAGTTGTTAAAGGATCTTCTAATTCTGGTGACTGTGTAATGTAAAGTGGTGCTATGGTGGCCACATAGTTAGCCCTTTATATTGGATCAACACATAGAACATTACTGGGAAGAAGGTGAGAGTGCTCTCACCTATTATGGATACTGTGTTCAATCCTAGCACCAACAACCCCAAAGGAGAAAATCCTTATCTTTCCTATATAGGTCATACACATCTGGCCCATGGAACACCTCATTCATTTAATACACAATATTGGTAGATTTCTTTGCTCTGAAGCTTCTTTATTTGCCTTAATTCTACACTAGTACTTCTCAAGAAGGACCATTTCAGTAAGCAGTGACATAATTTCCACCAACTGCCTGAAATATTTCTGTTGCCTCCAGCTGGGATCACACAGCATAGGAGAAAACGTTTGTGGAAATATTAATAAGCTCAAGATATGGATATGAATAAAGAAAGAGAGAGAGACAGAGATAGAGAGAGACACAGACACATACACACAGACACACAGACACACACACATACACACACACTCACACAGAGAACAGCAGTTTCTGGGCTTGAGATGGAAAGGATTTATGTGGAGTAGAATCAGCAGAGCCAATGTCTACGCTTGTTCCAATGTGAAGTATCTGGCTGAGGCTCATGCGAGGAGCCAGGGTCAATGGTGAAACCTGCCTGACTAGTAGATTAGAATCCCATATGAAAGTATCATGGAGTTGTCACTGGGCTAACCAGATAGGGTATACTTGAATAATC
The DNA here is from genome assembly GCF_903995425.1 of Onychomys torridus. Taxonomy (NCBI): domain Eukaryota; kingdom Metazoa; phylum Chordata; class Mammalia; order Rodentia; family Cricetidae; genus Onychomys; species Onychomys torridus. The sequence goes on along the minus strand of NC_050452.1, from coordinate 20,303,993 downwards.
AAAGCATATGTACTTATTCTGGTGATTTGAATAAGAATGCCCTCCATAGATTATTATATTTAAATACATAGGGAGTGTCACTATTTGAAAGGATTAGGAGGTGTGGCCTTGTTGAAGGAAGTGTGTCACTTGGGGTAGGCTTGAAGTTTCAGAAGCCCAAGCTAGGATCACAGCTTACTCTCTTTTCCTGCTGCTTGTGGATCCAGATATAGAACTCTCAGGTACTTGCCCAGCACCATGTCTGCCTGCATACTACCGTATTTCCACCAGAACAACAATGAAGTAAACCTCTGAAATTGTAAGTAAGCCCCAATTAAATGCTTCATTTTATAAGAGTTACCATGGCATCTCTTCACAGCAATAGAAAACTGACTAAAACATTTATAGTCAACATAGGATTAGCCGTGAATTTAGTAAAATGTTGTCTTTGATTTATGGGTTCAACCAAGTCATTTCCAAGATGATGTGCTTTCACAAAATTGGAAAGTCTGTATTTTCTATTTGTTTTTTAAGTAGGCCCATCATTTCATTGACCTTTTTAGTTCACAGTTTTATCATTAACAGAAGTTCCATTGGGCAGGTAGGCTGTTGGGCATGTGGTCAAGTAGTCACCATGTGGTACAAAGAGAGGGGTCGGGGTTCCTGGGCTGTGTGGTCTGATGATGGTGGACTGATAGATTAGCTATGGTGCATGCGACTTCTTCCTGGCTGCTGCTTTTGAACAATGAGAACATTCTAGAATCAGTCAGGACTTTAAGGGGTGAGATTGTCTGTACACACACACACACACACACACACACACACACACACACACAACTTAGAGCACTTGACTTAAAGGTGGACTCTTGAGGCCATGACTATAATGAAAGGACTTTGTATTGAGATTGGGAAAACAAAAAATGAAAATGAGTGGATTTTGTTGTTGCTGTTGTTTGCTTGTTTTACTAACTTGAAGGATTCTAGTCTTGCTCAAATGTTCCTATTTGCTCAATTTGAAAAGTATAATGTGAGAAATTTGAGTTCAAATACTAACACAGAACCCAGTGTGTTTTGAGCTTTACTTTGTGAGAGATGCAATTGACAATTGTGTTTAATCATCAGAACAAGTCAAATTAACTCAAAGAAATCACTGGTCTAAATATAAGAGGCAAAGTCATAAAACTATTAAAGAAAAACATAGGGGTGCTTCTTTGTCTCCTTGAGCTGTTAAAAGCTTCTCAGATTTGACAACAAAACCAAAAGCAATCAAAGTAGAAAAATAAGCAAACCTCATAAAAATTAAAACTTTTGTACATCAAGGGATGTTATCAAGAGAGTAAAATGGGAGGCTAAACAATCTGAGAAATACTTACAAATCAAAATTCATATAATTTTTTAAATAAAGAACTCTAAGAATCTGTACAACTAGCTGACAAAAAGGATCATTCAAAATTGTAAACTGACAGTGAAGAGCTGCTTCTCCCAAAGAAAATACTAAAATGGCCAGAAGCAAGCATTGTAGGTAGAAAGAAATGCAACAAGAAATTCACAGGAATTAACGAGGGTTGGAAAGCATAGCAACACACTGGTGGTGGGGTTAGAAGGCACAGCACTATAGAAATGTTAGTTGGTTTGTTGGTTAAATGTAAGATTAGCACATTCACTGCACTTCCAACCCTAGAAATAAAAGCATTCTGAATTTCTGTCTTCACAAAAATGTTTCCATAATTCACAGCACCATCCCTCTTCCTTCCTAAGTGAAACAACCCAGGTAAAACAAACCACAGCACTCAAGATAAATGGAGCACTGGAAGCCACACAGAGAAAAGAAGTATTGATACATACTGCAGCTAGGATGAACCCTGAAAACAGCACCTGAGTGAGAAGATTCAGCACAAAGTCTTGCACATTGCACACAGACAGAGAGATTAGTGTTTGCAAGGCAGGATGGGAGGGAGGAATTAGTATTTACTTAAGGGAATAGAGTATTCCTGATATATAATGAAAACCTCAGTACTGAAGAGAGGTGCTAATTTGTAATACCTGCTTGCCTGTGCCCATATAAAGGTTAATTTTACTTCAACTCAAGCAGTAATTATATTTTAGTACAGAATTTTTTGAAGAAAAAAAAAATGTAGTTACACCAGTAGAAATGGAAATATTATTTGTTAAAGATCAACGCACATTCTTGAAGGAATACTTAGCAAGGGAGATACAGGGAGGTGAAGGAAGAAGCTCCAGGTGTCCTGAGTGTCCGAAATCTTGTAGCTATCAGAGTACTAATAGACAAATGTTGCTCTTCACTGAAGACCAGAACGAGCAAGGGGCTGTCTATACAGTTCATAGGACCAACAGCTTGAATAAGGATGTTGAGATGGTGGGAAAGGAATGCCCATGGGAAAGAAGCCTGTAAGGGAATCCCTCAGCATTGGCAAGAAAAAGAGCTGGGTTTGAACAGCTGGTGAATCCAGAGACTGCCTCATGATGAGCACAGTGGCACACTAAGGTACCTTTTGGAGATGTAGCAGCAGGCTCAGCAGATACTGGTAAGGAATTGGCATTGGGAACAGAAAGATTTGGGTTCAGCTTTAGGTTTCATTCATGACCATCTACCCCTTGCCATGTGCCTAGGAAGACATTCCAGTGTTAAATAACACCATGATGATTATGTCATCAATGGTGCTCCTGCAAGGAGCTACTAATCCAGGGAAGAAAGAAACTGCAACCAGGAGTGTGCTCACATCAAAAGACACTATCCTTGGGTCTCAGAGTCCCTCTCATTAACACTAAGGCTGTCAGATTTGGATCTATTTTTTTTTTTTCCACCAGGCAGCCAAAAGAAAGAGGCCCACCTCGTGGAGAAGGGATCAATTGTATCTTCAGCTCCTGGAACTTATCCCACTCAACACCACTGCACAGTGGTCCCTGAAAATAGATACCATACTGCCTAATGAGGATGCTGCTCTAGGGCCTCAGCATCTCATTGTGGCTGAGATGTAGACACTGCTCCCTCCCTGATGAAGAACTGGACAGACTGCTATTTGTCACTTAAAGAAACCTGCCACAACCTTTACCCATGAGCTGGCCCCCAAGGATCCTTCCATTCCTCAGCTGACACCCTGCTATCAATGCAGACTCAAGTGCCACCACCAGCTGGGAAGCGTCTTCTTATTTTCACAGTCAGAGAATCATTTTTCTCTATTTTAAGTTATATATAAGTTCCTCATTCTGCTCTATTATTCTATTTTAAACATCCTATCTGTACCACAGAACTTAGTAAGTGCCAAGGTGTGTTTTACTTGACCAACCATCTGCTAGTCCAGATAATGGTGATGATGTCATTGTTGAGTGGATAGGTGAATGAGATTAGTTGAAGACATGAACTAAAGATGACTTACGGTATCATTTCCCTTTTTGAGGAGTGAAAATCACCAGACTTGATCTGGTTGGAATTCTGCAGAGACAATCTGGAGGTTACTCTCTATGGCAACCTCTCTACCTTGGGTTCTGCCCTGGGACTCACCCATCTGTACAGATCTTCTGCTTCTCTGATTGCTTTTCCTTATATTTTTGGTTGTGAGCCTAGCCTTTAACAGCTGAGCTATCCCTCCAGCCCTGCTTTTCCTAAGAGACAGACAAGGTGGAAGTGGAAAAAGTATTTAAGTGATGCTGATCCAGTGGGCAAACTCCTTCTTAGTTCTCCAGTGTTTTCTCCTGTCAGTGCTTACATGAATTCCACATTTTTCAAAAATAATGCAGTACCACCAATATATGTTAATAACTTTATTAATGTCACCATGGCACAGGGTAGATCTTGCTTGTGAATTTCAGTATGGCTCATTCTGCACTTAGACACCTCAAATCAGTGACACAGTTTCAATGGATTCTTGCTTTCCTTTTCTCAGTTCCTGTCATTGCATTTGTGTTGCTGTACTTAGTCATCAGGGAAATGCAAATTAAAATGACTCTGAGATACCATCTATTACCTATCAGAATTGTTAACATAAAAACTCTGAAGACAGCTTATGTTGGAGAGGATGTGGAGCAGGGGGAACACTCCTCCACTGTTGGTAGGAATGCAAACTGGTACAGCCACTTTGGAAATCAGTGTGGCAGTTTCTCAGAAAATTGGGAATCAATCTACATCAAGACTTAGCAATACCACTCTTGGGCATATACCCAAGGAATGCTCAATCATATCATAAGGACACTTGTTCAACTATGTTTATAGCAGCATTATTCATAATAGCCAGAACCTGGAAACAACCTAGATGCCCCTCAACTGAAGAATGGATAAAGAAAATGTGTTATGTATACTCAATGGAGTACTACTCAGCATTAAAAAAACAATGACATTATGAAATTTGTAGGCAAATAGATGGAACTAGAAAATATAATCCTGAGTGAGGTAACCCAGACTGAGAAAGACAAACATTGTGTGTACTCACTCAATTAGTGGATACTAGATGTAAAGAAAAGGATAACCAGACTACAACCCACAGCTCCAGAGAAACTAGCTAGGTAACAAGGAGGACCCTAAGAAAGATGCATGGATTGCCCTGAGAAGGGGAAATAGATGAGATCTCCATGAATAAACTGGGGGTGGGAGGGTAACAGAGGGTTGAGGATGGGAGATGAGAACATAAGACAAGATGGTTGAGCTGGACAAGGGACAGAGAGGGAGAGCAATGAAAGAAATACCATGATAGAGGGAGACATCATGAGGATAGGCAGAAACCTGGTGCTGGGGAATTTCTCATGATTCCACAAGGATGACTGAAGCTTAGACTACTAGCAATAGTCTAGAGGGTGTTTGAACTGGCTTACCTCAATGATCAGATTGGTGAATACCCTCACTGTCATCATAGAGCCTTCATCTAGTAGCTGATGGAAACAGACCCAGAGATCCACAGCTAAGCTCCAGGCAGAACTCTAGGAGTCCAGTCAAAGAGAGAGAAGAGGGATTCAATGAGCAAGGGGAATCAAGATCACAATGGGGAAACATACAGAGACAACCAAACCAAGCTAGTGGGAAGTCATGAACTTTAGACCAACAAGTATGGAGCCTCCATGAGACTGGACTAAGGCCCTCTGTATAAGTAAGACAGTTGTGTAGCTTGATCTGCTTAAGGGCCCCCCCCTGGCAGTAGGATCAGGATCTATCCCTGGTGCATAAACTGACTTTTTGGAGCCCACTACCTATCTTAAACAGCCTTGAGTCAGGGGAAGAGGCTTGGACCTGACTCAACTGAATGTACCAGGCTTTGCTGACTCCCCATGGGAAGCCTTGCCTTGTCAGAGGAGGGAATGAGGGTTGGGTTAGGGAGGAAGTCTGGGGGGGGGCGGGCAAGAGGAGGAAAGAGAGGAGGATCTGTGGTTGGTATGTTAAAATGAATAAAAAATTTCTTTAAAAAAATTCTACCTGGAGTTGGTGGCATCTGCCTTTAATCCCAGCACTCAGGAGGCAGAGCCAGGTGAATCTCTGTGAGTTTGAGGCCAATCTGGGCTATAGAGTGAGTTCCAGGAAAGGTGCAAATCTACAGAGAAAAACCCTGTCTTGAAAAACTAAAGAAATAAAATAAAAAATAAAAAACTAAACAAAAATCCAAAAAATTAATGAGTAAAAGAAAAGAAAATACCCACAGTTTCATCTGCCAGCCATCAAAACACCTGGATAGCATTAAAAACACACTGTGACAGAGCAAAAGTTCCTCCATCTTGTCTCAGTTGGAGCCATCTTTGGTTTAACCTGAAACTGAGCACCCCACAGACTCTACCCCAGCTGGGAAAAGTCCCACTGCAAAGTGTTTAACTTTGTTCTAGAAACTTGAGGTTGAGATGTCCTAGCTAACTTCAAATGTTTTGGCTTCTGTTAAACTGCTTACTTGCTTTACTTTCCCCTATAACTTTACTTCCCCCTATAACTGTCAACCAGGAATTAGTTTTTCTGTGATCTTTGTCTTTAAGTGCTCCTTGCAAAATCCACTTGAGGCTGCTCTGTGTGAAGTGCAGTCACCTGTTGTCTTAAAACAGACTTAAAATGCAATTTGGACTTAGGTTGTGCTGTGTAGTCTTTGGGTCTCTTCCCCACAACACACTTCACTGCTAACACTATATAGGGTCATGGCCTAAGACTCACTACCCTCCAGCCTGGACCCAGGAATTACAAAGATAGATACAGGGGAGGTGTTATCTAGTGTGGTTACTGACCAGCAATCCTATTCCACCTTGGCCTTTGCTTGCTGATGCCAATTTTAAGTATCTGGTTGAATCAGAGTAAGGCAGACTATGGGAGCTTATCTTTTAAAATAGAAGTACAGAATTTACAGTTACTTGCATGTCCTACATGCAGTTCCCTAAGTTGCCAAGAACAAGAGAGTATCTACTGTAATTCATGGGGTTGAGAAACATGCTTCCTGGAAACACACACACACACAAACACACACAAAAAAAAAAAGAACAGGAAAATTTAATTCAATGGCCATAAAAGAAAAGGTCTGGAAATTCCTTAAGAAAAAATAAAAAATTCTGGCCTGTGGGAAATAGAGAGAACCTAGGCAATCAGACTCTATGCCATAGTAAAGGGATCTGGGGATAGATTCACTATCCAGAAGAAACACCCTTTCTGCCAGGTCCTCAGGTCTTTGAGTCCAAAGAGTGGGTTGGAACTTTGGAATAGCTATCTCAAAGCCCTGACCAACTCTTCCCCACAAATAAAATACCTCATTTAACACACTTGGGGCCAGAGTTCCACCTCCCACTGTCCAGAAAGCTGAGGGAATCACCATCCCTACTTTCTATGCTTTACAAGTTGCATCTCTTAGTTAATTATTCCCAGCCAGAAATTGGCCAGGATTGCTGGTTATACTTAAACTGCCAGCCCACTGTATTACCCAGGGATAGGAACTAACCAGATTGCTATCCCATTGATTGACAAAGCTCATTGTGACTAGGGAAGCCCAAATTAATATTAGAAGAGTTACAATGGGCTAGAATCTCTCAACTAATTCCAAAAACCTTTAACCTAGGCACTTCCCCTTATTGTAATGCCTGCTGTCTCACTTTACAGGTTAACTCATCTGGGCAACAGCAATGTTACCGAGTTCCTGAGACCACTTGTTGGGCATGTGCTAATGGTTTGATTGAATATGCCTCTTCTAATATCTTCCAAACTGAGAAACCCGTTTTATGCATCTTATCCTAGGTATAGCCATATAATGGGGAATAAGGGAGAATAAATTTTAATGTGGACCCTGACCACTGTGGGGGAAAAAACGTTGCACCTGTCCTCGTCCCACTCCTGGTTAGAGTTGGCATAACCAGCTCAACAGCCATAGGCACATCAGCCTTTATCATGGGAGGGAAAAACTTAAGAAAATGAAGTATAGAGGTTGACTGGGACAGAGGTTGTAAAAGTTTTCATTTCTGAACTAGAGCAACAGTTAGTTTCCCTTGTGGAAATGATCCAACAAAATCAGAGAGGCATCAACTTAGTTCTCATGAAACGGGGGACTATGTACAGTTTTGGTAAAAACCTGCTGTTTCTATCCCAATTAATCAGGAGTAATTAGAGAAATCCTATCAGAGTTGGGGAAAACCTCAAAAAGAAAGAGACAAAAGATATAAGTAAGATAATTTGTCTTTGTTCTCTTGGTCCCCCTGGCTAACTGCTCTGCTGTTAACACTGACTAGGCCTTCTGATTAGATTTAATGGTAGGCTTCTATGTCTTAAACTGTATGACAACTTATGTAAATCAAAGGCATAATTCAATCAAATGTATGGTCCTCAGGACCAACTATACCCTTCAAAGCTGGATGAATCCACAATTTGAATCATTCAGTAAGACTGTTGGAGAAGGAAACAGGGCAAAATTTCTTCCATCTCAGCTGCAGCCATCTATGGCTTAGCCTGAAACTGAGCCCTATCCCCTTTTTCTACCCAAGCTATGAAAAATCCCATGGGAAATTATCCAATACTGTTTGAGAAACTCTACGTCTAAATGCCCAAGCTAACTGCAGGATCTGGCTTCTGTGTAACTGCTTGTTTCCTTCACTCTCCCCTGTAACTGCCAATCAAAATGTAGTTTTTCTGTAATCTTTGCCTTTAGATTCTAAAGTTTAGGAGTTCTCTTTAAATGTGTTCTGGGCTGCTCAGTGAGAGGTGTTTCTATCAGGGCAGTCACCAGCTGACTTAATATAGACTCTCAATTCAGACTTCAGTAATGTTGTGCACATCACTGTTATCATGCACTGGGTTTTCATTATACACCAGGGTATGAAAATACATTCTACAAACACACACACACACACACTCAGAGAGAGAGAGAGAGAGAGAGAGAGAGAGAGAGAGAGAGAGAGAGAGAGAACAACCTTACACATAATCTCATTAATGGTTCAGCTTCAAAGAGTAAATGCTGTTATGTGGGGAAAGTATGTTTTAATAAAATTAAAATTCTTGTTATCTTTTACAGCCTGTACTTTACATTATTTACTATGTCGTTAGTTCTTTTCCTGTTTCTGTGCAAATAAAAACAAAAAACCTTGACACTTAAGAAACCTAGTGCCTGGCAAACAGTAAGTGTTCATCATGTACTTAATAGATAAGAGAATTAGTCATATAAGAGGCCAGTTTTCATGTATCTTTATCTTCTAAAACCTAATAAAATTCATTATGAAGCCCAGCTGTGTCACCTAGTTTCTTTGGTATCAGAGGGCTCCTGACTCTTCTCAACATGGAGAGATAAACTTATCTCTAGCTGACTTAGTCACCCAAATGGCTCTAATAACTGGCCTATGTCAGCCTCGAGGGAAAGCATTTGGTGTGGCTGATGCTAAAGGCCTTAGACATTTTCATAAGGGGCATGTCATCAGAAAGTCCAAAGAGAGGATTGTGAAGGGGGCAAAGAAGAGGCTGGGAAGTATCGCCATGCGTATATAGCCTTCTTCTCTGAGGCTCAGGATTCTTACTGCACCAACACAAGTGCAGAACTGCAAATGCTCTCATGATCTGCATCACTCCCAAATTCTCTACCCTCCACCCCCACAGAGCCATTCCTTATACCCCTCTATCTAGTCTGAGCGCCAATGAAAATTGTGTTCATCCTAAAGAATCTGGAGGCATAAATGAGTGGAGAAATGTCATGCAATTCCAAAATCCAAAACATGACATTTAAATCAAAAAAAAAAAAAAAATCCATGTTGCCTTCTAGAAACCACATCTACATTTCCATCTATATGTGAATGTTTGCCTCAGAATTGGGGTCACATTGTGCCTTCAGTTTCATATAAGAACTGTGGGCACTTTCAAATCCTCTTCCTGCTTGTTGCCCACAAGCCACTTGTCACCTTCCCTGGCAGAGTTACTAAGAGGACTGTCACAACTAAAGCTACATGATCATCATCTTGGATGATGGTAAGTGAGCTCTAACAAGTTTTCTTGACTTTGTTTGTGGTAAATACGGTTATGTTCCCATTTGCTTCCCACTGTGATTTTTGACTTAATGTTCTATCCAGAAAAAAGGGAAATGGTATTCTAACTTTCTCTGTTTGTCTCTATCTCTTTCTCTTTCTCTGTCTCAGTCTCTCTGTCTGTCTGTCTGTCTGTCTGTCTGTCTCTCTCTCTCTCTCTCTCTCTCTCACACACACACACACACACACACACACACACACACACACACTACACACACACACAGACACACACACATGAGTAATGTTTGGACAGCACCTCCCAGGCCTTTTTGACAGTCAGATGAGAAGCAGCTGGACTGAGGGACAGGAACAACTGGCAATTGCTGCCCTGCCTGCTTTTCCTCTCTCACCTCCATGCATAGAAGCTGAAGGGCAGAGAAATCTTAGGTGAAAACCTTTTCCTTACTCTCAATTACAAATTCAGCTTGCGTTGCAATTATTTTGGAATTACAAATTAAAACTGCTGGCTATCACTCCATAGTTGTTTTGTTTGAAAGTAATTGTTCCTACGTGGGAGATGGAGAATGTGTTATAACCATGCCAGAGCACTGGGGCTTTAGAGTTTAAACAGACAAAGCCAGAGGGTGGTAGCTTATTCTTGGTCTTCAGAAGCACCTGCTTACGTATGCCTGGATACATGCATAAGAGGACAAAATGGCAGCATTTGTAACCCCCCAGATAAATAAATAAAGAAAGAAAGAAAGAAAGAAAGAAAGAAAAGAAAACTGAAGATATATTGATTGACACAGTAGCATTAAACAAATTTCTTTCAATGGAATGCCACATGACAGTGCTACACACACGTGAACTTACATAGAATCAGTGGGACTTGATCCCAGGCCTCTGACATACAAGTCCACTCACTGCTTACCCAGCACACTGACAATAAATTACCAGCAAAGGAGGAAGACGGAAGAAAAGAAGTATCCTCAGAGTTGACTATGAGAAGATTCTAGATGATGAAACAAGGGTTCCCTCCTTTTTTCTTGAAGTGTGCCTGGTAAAAGAAAGACATGGATGAAAGGTGTGAAGCTGCTTCCCAAGTGAGCACGGACAGTGTAAGAGGGAGACGGGCTGTGGAGATAGAAAGCACATTTGCCAGTCTCAGTAAGAAAGATGTGAGCCTGGGGGCAGAATGCAGAGTTTGAGCAGGCTCAGTGAGACAAAGGCACAGTGATAATTAATTTAGCTCTCATGCAGTGTGTATTCAAGTAGTGAAATTTGTCAAACAGCTCTACAAGAACTTCGAGCTTAGATGCACCACCATGTGTCTTCTTGAGTCTTCCTCCTCCAATTACCTACAGTAGGCATCTCTTCTGCTACAAAAATGTTTGTGCTACTATTTCCTGGGGTGAAAATGTTAGGCTTTGCCCTTGTACTTCCAATATAGAAGACAAGAGCCCCACACTCATAAACTAATGCAGCCTAGTAGCTCCCATTAGAGTTTTGTCATAAATGTAAAACACTATTTATCATATAGTTCTGGAGGTCCTATTATTATTACTGACAGTTTTCAAACATGTGTACAAGTGAAGAATTTTTTTTTTTTTTGTATTTTCTCCCCTGTAAAATCAGAATGAGGAAAAAAGACTTCTACTTCCTAGGTTTGTTAAGGGTAAGTACATTACAAGTTCAATATGCACACTTTTATGCTGTTATGGATGAGTTAAAATATTAATAAAGAGTTAATAGGTATCTCTATAAAGGTCTGGTGAATGAATCAAAGAGTGTTTTCTACTCTTACTATTGAAAAGCCAGAGGGGATATAAAAATAAAGAGATAGGTTCATATATAAGCAACATGCATATTATGGCTTTTGGGGGGTAATTTTTAATTTTAAAGCAAACAACCACTTTGAAATGTTAGAAACCAGTTGCTCTTGCACATAAGGTCTATCAGACATAGCAAGTGTGGTGTGACACATATTTCTTTGTTGTTGTTGTTTTGGTTTTTTGTTTTGTTTTTTCAAGACAGGGTTTCTCTGTGTAATTTTGGTGCCTATCCTGGATCTCTCTCTGTAGACCAGGCTGGCCTCAAACTTACAGAGATCCGCTGACTCTGCCTCCCAAGTGCTGGGATTAAAGGTATGCACCACTGCTGCCCAGCTAGTTTTACGTTCTCCTCAAATCCACCTTGACCTTTTCCCTCAGCCCCAGATGAAGAATGCCTTTGTTTACAAAATACTTTCTGTAGGAGTTTTATATTTCTGTGAAAGATGAATCACCTTGTAGGTCAAAGCAAACTCCAATTTAGTTGTCAGAGTGATTTTGGTAAAAAGTCATGTTTGTGAGTTTATTTATCAAATAAGAAAGTCTGCCTTGGTATTCTGGCCCTGGTTTATGTGAGGGGACAAGGTGATAAGGACTCTGGTAGCAATAATGCTATTATAGCACCTTCTGGTTGCACCAAAACTCTAAATAAATACAGTCACCACAGGGAAGCTGCAACTTCAATAAAATTAAACCAAACACTCTTAAATACTCAGCAAAAAAAAAAAAAATGTATTGTTGAAATTATTGTCCTGTGAATAACCTACACATTCAGAACAGGGGAGATAGCCATGGCTACCCAGCAGGAATATTCCAAGGGAGAGGAGGGAAATGGCCCATTCTTTTGTAGCATTAGTTTTCCTGTCAGTAGAGCACACTTCAGAATACTACATTATTAGTACTGCAGTCAGTAGAGAGCATTTGAGACATCCGTCCCCAAGCCCCAGAAACAGGAAAATGTCATCTTCCCAGACGGAGCCTATCCAGCTTTTCAGACTAATCAGAAACTCCCACTGTTCCACCCACGAGGGAATATGTAATTCTTCGCAAAGCTATCCATCTAAAATTGTATCATTTCCCTTGTTTGCCTTCAGCTTATTGTCTTCTCTTCCCACTACAATTTAATCTCCGTACCTGCAAAGACTTTTGTCTTTTTTCCCCCACTTTGTTCCCTGTGTCTAAAACTGTTTCCAGCATAAAGCTCTGCTTGCTGGATACCTGCTGATTCACACGGCTGCTGAGATAAGACAGAGTTAGTGTGCTCTCTGGATTCCTGGGTCGTCAGTCAGAATAGCATCCTTGCTTCAAAGACTCCATGGCTTTGCACATTCCGCCAAGGAAATCTCGGAGGTGAAGCACCAGAAAGGAGCCAACTTGTGAAGGAAATCTTAGTGGTGGAGGAAGTTGCTTGTCAGGAACTGAATTTTGGTCCTTTCATTTCCTCGAGGGTCTCAAGAATTCTATGATCCATACACACCATGAACTACTCAGTAGTGAAATGCCTGTGAATATGTTGCTCCTTGGCATTTGAAATAGCTTTTCCATTGAAAAATGTCTTCTTCAGTCACCCAGCATCTGTGTGTGTGTATATATATATATATAAACCCACGTTACAGAATCACTGTACAAACCTTCAGAAATATTCTAATAATTCTGCCTAAATATAAATCCATCAAGAAACCTGTTCCTCAAACAATGACTAGTGAAGTTCCTCTCCCCGCCCCATTTTTAAAAGGTAAGAATAATTATGTAGCCACAAGAAAAGGGTTTCTAGCATAAAACCACATTTAACTGTGATGACTACAGCAGGAAGGGATGTCTTTATAGAAAGGAATATAACCCAATCCTGACTGAGAAATGTCTTTTAGTTTGCAACCTCACAAAGCAGGCAACTTTTATACCAAGAAGAAGTGCAAGAAAGTGTTTGAAAGTACTGTGCTGCTACACAGTGAGGCCCACCACTTGCCTAATCATGGAGGACTTCTGGAAATCACAAAATCACAGAAAACTGCAGATAAACTGATGCCTTCTGATAGGGGTGCAGGAGAAATTCACAGTGACATTCCAGATATCATATCGTTCCATAATGCAAAAATGCTGAGAAGGGACTGCACATATAGGCTGTGGAAAAGGAATTCTTATTCTTATACACATAGATAAGTATAGCTATCACCCTTCATCAAAGAAGCTTCCCTTTAGAGAAAATGGGAACCATTGCAGAAAACCACAACCGGACACAGTGCAGGGATCAATGACTGATAGAGAGTCCAGCCCCAGAGGATACATCTGCAGTACAGCTCCTACATCCATGACTCAGGGAACATTGTGAGAGAGCAGCAGGGAGGATTCTAAGAGTCAGAACACCAGGAAGCTACTGGGAAAGCCTATGTCCTAAAAACAGCTGCACAAACAAAACCTGAACAATGACAATATCAATAGAGGACAAGTCTCATGGGGTTGCACCCTTACACAAAGAGCTACAGGCAACTGATGACTGTGGAGAGAGGAAGAATTAACCTCTCCCAAGGTTGAACTTCAATTGGCTATCCAATACAAAGTGGTCAGTCCAGAAACCATACACACACACAAACATCAAATACAAGTCTCAGCAAGTTGCATTTATTCAGTGAGACATCTATCTCTTATCTGTCTGTCTATCTATCTCTCTACCTATCTACCTATCTGTTATCTGTCATCTATTTATTTATATATATTATGTTAATAATAAAAAGGATTATCAATTTGAGAGTCAGAGAGAACATGGGAGGAGTTGGAGGAGGAGGACATGGGAGGGGTTGGAGGAAGAGGACATGGGAGGGGTTGGAGGAAGAGGACATGGAGGAGTTGGAGGAAGAGGACATGGAAGAGTTGGAGGAGGAGGACATGGAGGAGTTGGAGGAAGAGGACTTGGGGGGAGTTGGAGGAAGAGGACATGGGAGGAGTTGGAGGAAGAGGACATGGGAGGGGTTGGAGGAAGAGGACATGGAGGAGTTGGAGGAAGAGGACATGGAAGAGTTGGAGGAGGAGGACATGGAAGAGTTGGAGGAGGAGGACATGGAGGAGTTGGAGGAAAAGGACATGGAGGGGTAGGAGGAAGAGGACATGGAGGAGTTGGAGGAAGAGGACATGGAGGAGTTGGAGGAAGAGGACATGGAGGAGTTGGAGGAAGAGGATATGGGCGGAGTTGGAGGAAGAGGACATGGAGGAGTTGGAGGAAGAGGATCTTGGGGGAGTTGGAGGAAGAGGACATTGGAGGAGTTGGAGAAAGAGGATGTGGGGAGGGTTGGAGGAAGAGGACATGGGAGGAGTTGGAGGAAGAGGACATTGGAGGGGTTGGAGGAAGAGACATTGTAGGGGTTGGAGGAAGAGGACATTGGAGGGGTTGGAGGAAGAGACATTGTAGGGGTTGGAGGAAGAGGACATTGGAGGGGTTGGAGGAAGAGGATATGGAGGAGTTGGAGGAAGAGGACATGGAGGAGTTGGAGGAAGAGGACATGGGGGGGTTGGAGGAAGAGGACATGGGGGGGTTGGAGGAAGAGGATATGGGGGATTGGAGGAAGAGGATGTCAGGGGGTTGGAAGGAAGAAATGGAAGGGAGACGTGATGTAATATATTTTAGTCTTAAAGTACACACAGAAGAAAACTGAACTTGGGAGGTATGAGTGTTTGGTTTTAGTTTGTTAATGATTCTGGTGTCAGTTTCATTATATCTACCTGTGAACCCCGGGCAGCCTTCATGAGAAAGAATCTCACCTTAGTGACTTACTTAGATAAATGTTAATTTTATTTAATTTGGGAGAATGGGTATCTTAAATTCTGTTCCTTCTAAAACCTGGTGCTAAACAGTTCTATGATGCTGTCTTTAGACTATACATACCATAATCTTTCCTCAATAATTTCCCTAATAAATTTACATTTGACCACATATAATATGATGTGAACCTTGATTTGTGTATGTATGTGTAAATGTGTGTACACAATGATATGTAATCATATGTATGTATAAAAATGTATCTGGGTATACATTTGTGTGTGGAGGCAGGGGGTTGACATCAGGTATCAAACTCACTGCCTCCTCCACCTCATTTTTGAGACAGAGTCTCACTGAATCTGGTGCCCATTGATTGGCAAGATTTGCTGGCTACCAAGCTCCAGCAACTGTGTCTCTGCCTCCCTAGCACTGGTAGTGCAGGGACAAGCCACCATACTCTAGTTTCTTTTGTCTTGGAACTCAGATTCAGACTCAGGTCCCCCTGCTTGGGTTGCAAGCACATTATCAGCCTAGCCTTCTCCCCTGTTCCGATGTGAAACTTTCTGTTCTTTGTAGCATGAATCTTAAATGGTCTTATTAATAAAATCAAACCTGAGGCCAGTTATTGGGGTGAATGCTGGAATATCAGAGAAGCAGAACAAGCCACAGCTATACTCACCTTGCCAATTCCTCAGCTGATCCTGTTTCCTCAGACTGGAAGCCTCTGAATCCTCATCCAGAATAAATCTCAGCTGAACTCTGCTGCTCAAAGCCTAAAAGTTTAACCAACCAAATGCTTCTAGTTTCTGGTCTTCATGCCTTATATGCCTTTCTGCTTTCTGCCATCACTCCCTGGGATTAAAGGCTCACTTTCTGGGATTAAAGGTGTGAGTCACCATGCCTGGCTGTTTCCAGTGTGGTTTTAAACTCATAGAGATCTGCCTGGCTCTGCCTCCCAAGTGCTGGGATTAAAGGTGTGTGCTACCACTGCCTAATCTCTGTGTTTAATATTGTGGCTATTCTATTATCTGACCCCAGATAAATTTATTAGAGTGCACAATATTTTGGGGAACACAATACCACCACAGTTCTTCCATCAGGAAAGTTGGTACCATGTTATTAAAAACATATAGAAATGTATATTATCTCTTTTTTATGTTTCTGAGAGATTTTAAGACAAAAATATATCCTGGAGTGAAGAAATATCAAATATTAAGAAGAATCTGTTGTCACATTTCACTTCCTTTTGCTATTTAAGTCTCTCTTCAGTTGGTATCCACCTACCTTTGAGCTTCAGATATTTTTATGTACAAGAAATAAAACGATTGTTCAGTTTTATAGAGGTAATATCCTTTCCTCTGTTTTATTTTGTTTGTGACCTAAATAAAGTCTACGTTCTTAAAAAAACTCCTACTACAGTTTTATTGCTTACACTCATCTAAGTATCTTTATATCTTTAATTACATCTCTCCAGCCTCTCAATTAATATACATTGTTTTATTCTGATGTTCCATGTATATTTGAGGTCATGCGACACTATTTTCTGTGTTGATATTATTTCATTTATTGTAATTTCTTCTGGAGCAGTGAAATGTAAACTCCTTGATTTTAATATTTATCACTATTAGTGCTGCTCAATAACAAACACATTCTGTTAAACATTCTTCTTGCATAAATGAATGCCAGGTACTCAAAAACAGTGCATTTGATGTGATGCTAGTCTTTGACCTAGCCACTAAAATATCACTGTAGGAAATCTTACTTGTGTAAGCTTAGTATTATAATGTTAAAATAACTACAATGAAATCAATAGAAAAGTTGGATCACACAATTTAAAAATGTGAAGACACTTTAATCCCAGCAATTGGGAGGCAGATGCAAATAGATCTCTGTGAGTTCGGGGCCAGCCTGTTCTAGAGAGTGAGTTCCAGAACAGCCAGGACTATTACATGGTAAAATTCTACCTCAAAGAAAGAAAAATAGACAGTGAAAACATTTAAGATTTCTAAATGCAATGAAGATGGAACTTCTTGGTTAACATATGATTTGGGGTGCTTGATTATTCTTGAGAGGTCTTATGGTTTCTAGAGATTGACAGAAGTTTTGAAGAATCCAGGAGAAGCTTTATCTGGAGTGATGGGAACAGACCAAAGTTGGGAGTTCAGGATTAATCAGGAAGTAGAGGGTGTGGCCAAGCCCCAGGCTTAATTTTAGGGTCTTCAAAGTTCAGATGAAGAACCATGATACACGTTAAGTACAGCAACCTTGCAAGCAAAGCCTCAGCTTGAGGTTATGTTGGTCTCTGATTATGAGGAGACACTGGACTCTACCCTCTAAAGAAGCTGGCATCCTACACAGCCTTACCTCGCCTGAACACCACCTCAGATACAATGTAAAGTAAAACAAATTAAAACAACCAGTCACTGGGAAAATTACAACATGGAAGAAAACATGGAGCATAGACAGAGAGAAGGAAATATGGGGCTCTACAGGGAATATCAAAGACACCAGTTACTAGTGTCTGGACAATAGACAGAGCAGCAACAACAGAACACCAGAAAATAAAACAGCTATAATAGAAAATGAGTCAGATGAAAATATTGACACTGATGCCTGAAAAAACAAACACATGAAACTCTCAGAGTTTAAATAGCCTTAAACAGACATTGGGTTGTGATTGTGAATACTGACTGATAAAAATTTGGTTCGCCATGGAAACACATTAATCTGTCAATGAAGGACTTTCAAAAAAGGCATAACTGAGTAGGGAAGACTCATAACGAACGTGATCAGTGCCATGCTGGGCTCCAATAATGAACGCAGAGAAGAGAGCAAGATGGGCGTCACCAGCATTGCTTTCTCTGATTATGGACTACAGACCCAATGTGACCAGCCGCATCCTAATCCTCACACCATGCCTTCTGCATCTTCATGCAGGATAGCCTCAAACCACAAGTCAGCATAAGCCCTTTTTTCTTTAGGTTGCTTTCATCAAGTGTTTCATCACAGTGACGAGGAAAGTGATACAACATTTTTTTAAAAGCCCAGTACACGTTTATTAAAGTATGTCCTTGTAATTCTCTGGAATTCTTTAGTGTCTGCTGTTATACCTTCCTTTTTCTTTCTGATTTTGTTAATTTGTGAATTCTCTATCATCTTTTAGTTACTTTAGATAGGGGTTTGTCTATCTTGTTGATTTTCTCAAAGAATCAACTCTTTATTTCATTGATTCTTTGCAGTGTTCTCTTCTTTTCTATTTTATTGATTTCAGTCCCAAGTTTAATAATTTATTTCCATCTACTCCTCTTGGGTATGCTTACTTTGTTTTTGTTCTCAAGTTTTCTAGTGTGCTGTTAAGTTGCTAGTATGAGATCTTCCTAATTTTTTTTTTTTTTATGTAGGCACGTTATGCTATGAACTTTCCTCTTAGCACCATTTCCATTGTGCCCCATGAGTTTGAGTAGACTGTGTATTTATTTTCATTGAATTCTATTTTTTTATGTTTTCCCTGTGGGGAGCTTTCTTCATATATATATATATATATATATATATATTTCACATATCAGCCATGGATTCCCCTATCCTCCCTCCTCCCACCTAATTCTAGAAAGTCTTTAATTTCTTTATTTCTGTCTTGGCCAATTTTTCACTCAGCAGAGACTTGTTCAGTTTCTATGATTTTGTAAGCTTTCTGTTATTTCTGTTGTTGAAATCCAGCTTTAATCTGTGGTGATCTGATAGGATACCAGGAAATATTTCCATTTTCTTGGACCTCTTGAGACTTGCTTTGTGTCTGTGTATGTGGTCAATTGTGTGCTTTACTTATGTGACTACTTTTAATACTTAGAGTATAAACTGTCTGAGTCTCTGAATAAAATTGACTATTTCATGAGATGAGTCTGCCTTATTCATTGGCTCCATTCTCCCAGATCCCACCACCTCTAGAACATTGACAGGACAATTGCTGACAACTTTCTAAAGCTGTTAAAAGTTCCTAAGCTACATATTTAACAAGGACTAAGAGTTTTAAGAAGGATGTATGGGAAAAACATACTACTCTTGATTGCAGCCGGAAAGTTAAGACTGAGGGTATCATGTATAAACACAGAAAAAAGTGAAGCCTCCCATAGATCACAAATAAGAGATGTTGATAACTCATTTGCAAACCAGAGGGTGGAACAAGCTGACAGAGGGCTGCAGATACTTCTAGGAGGTAGAAATAAAAGAGCGCCAAACTGAAAATTCATATCAAAGAAAAAAGCATCTAATATCAGCAAAATAAAAATAGACATATTTAAGACAAGAAAAACTTGACAGTTTATTATCATCAATAAAGACAGAGATAGAACTCTACCTTTCAAAGGCAGCCCCACAATATTTAGGTGAAAGGAGTCATTAAGTAATGAATTATTTATATATATGTATGTGTGCTCAAATTAATATTAGTTTTATGTTTCTAAATGTCTTATTATAAATATAATTGTACATATGACATAGTATAATAACATTGGAAAGATATATTAAATGATAAAAATAATGTAATATTGTAGAACTAAGAGAAGACAGAATTAATATGATATAGTCTTGTTCTTATC
Source organism: Onychomys torridus (assembly GCF_903995425.1). NCBI lineage: Eukaryota > Metazoa > Chordata > Mammalia > Rodentia > Cricetidae > Onychomys > Onychomys torridus. Next base: position 20,284,431 of record NC_050452.1, on the reverse strand, counting down.
CCTATATAGTTGAGTGTGTGTGTGTCTGGATATATGTATATGCAATAATAACTTAAAGACTCATATTACTTTAATAACTTAAAGATTTATAGATTTATTTAATTAATATTTATTAAAATTACAAAATTGTGAAAGAATATATACCTATCTACTGAATAAATAAAGAATATAGAAAATGATTTTAAAATATATCAATAAAGCTGGGCGGTGGTGGCGCATGCCTTTAATCCCAGCACTTGTGAGGCAGAGGCAGGCAGATCTTTGTGAGTTCGAGGCCAGTCTGGTCTACAGAACAAGATCTAGGAAAAGCAAAAAGTTACACAGAGAAACCCTGTCTAGAAAAACCAAATATATATATATAAAGTCAAAACAAGAACAATACTAAAACCAAAATAGGTCGAAAAGATCTTTCAGAAGGCAGGATCAATTGAAACAAATATTATGGTGAGGAACTAAAACATATATGTTTGGAAGTTATGAGCCAGTATCGGTAACATACCTGAAATCCCATCTGTCAGGAAGCTGTGAGAGGGCTATCTCAAATTCAAGTCCACATTACACAGAAAATGTCAGGACAGACTGAATTATCTCATAGGATTCTGTCTTTAAAAAGTCCTCAAATATGAGCAGACATGAATGAGTTTAATATTCAATTGCAGATATTTCCACCTGTTAAAATTATAAACAAACAAAATGAACATTGTTTCTTATAAAATAGACATTAAAGTATAAAGATAAAAAATGTGTACAGAGACAATGGGAAAAGATGGCATATGAATTCGAACAAGAAAAATGATTGTACTTATTTTATTATCACATAAATTAGCTTGAAAGTGAAAATATTTGTTAGAAATGAAGGGCTGTATTTCACCATGCCTTTTACTTATAGTTTTTTTTTTTCAATATTTGCCTTATTTTGTTTGGTTCCCATCACAAACCACTCAAAAATCTCTACTAAAGAATTTTTCCTCTCACATTTGTAGAGGCTGGGAAGCCTAAGGCCACGTTGATGCTGGCATTTAAGGGTCTATCTCCCTTTTGGTTGTCTTCTTGATTCAGTCTCACATGGCAGAAAAGATAAGGGACCTCCCTGATATATCTTAGGATCTTCATGACCTAGTTATCACCTAAATGCCCCATTTCTTAACATAGTACCTAGGAGTGTAGGATTTCAGTACAAGCATTTGGGTCATAGAAAGTTTACAGATATTTATATGTAGTATATTTATTTTCTTTTTCTTTTTGTTTGTTTGTTTTTTGAGACAGGATTTCTCTGTATAGTTTTGGTGCCTGTCCTGGATCTTGCTCTGTAGACCAGGCTGGCCTCGAACTCACAGAGGTCCACCTGGCTCTTCCTCCAGAGTGCTGGGATTAAAGGTGTGCACCACCGCTTCCCAGCTATTTTATTTTTCTATAATTACTTTTTATAATAAAATTATTAACCTATCAAGATGATATCTCTATATTGAATTTCCTTAATAGTATATCTTTATAATTCTTGATGATGAAAATGATTAGAATAAAAAACCAAACTCTCATAATAGTGAGATTTTTCAATATATATTTTTCACTACTAATGGACTCAAGACATGGGAAATTTTTGAAATGTGTTATAGAAAGTCAATACATATGTATCATTTCAAAGCACAATACTGCTCCAGAATTGCAGTTCCATAAAGCTAAAGGTCCATGATTAAAATAGTGTTGGAAGATTGTTATAACAAATCAATTCTTTAGTCCAGTCTAGTCTACATAGTGATTGGCCTTTTGCTTGTTTCTGATTTTGTGTTTTATTTTGGGGGGTAAGGCTTTGTATGTATGCCTGTGTGTGTGTGTGTGTGTGTGTGTGTGATGAGAAAGACAGAGAGACAGAGACAGAGTCACAGAGAGAGATTCTTGGTTTCTTATTTATTCTTCTTCTGTTTAACTTTTAAAGAGAAAGAAAGAATGTGGAGTTGGGTGGGCTGGAAAGTAAAGATAATCTGGAAGGAGTTGAGAGAAGAGAATTATGTGATCACAATATGTCATATAAAATAATTCTTTAAAGAAAAAAATAAGCTTGGAATGAATCTATGCATCAAAAAAATCAGTAAACATTACATAAGAAAAGTGTGGGATCAAAACTGAAATAAAGCATATGAATTAACTGAGCCATGAACAGGGACAATTACGTCCAAAAGAACAAATGAATTCTGAAGATCTACCTTCTATGTATTCTTCTGAAAAGTAAGTTAAAACTGTGATTTATGAACATGCGGAAGAAGCAAAAGAAATGAAGTGACATACTAGAGAGCAAATAGTTAAGAAGAAAAGAGGTTTTCCGTGAGGAAATAAGTGGAGAGATGGCCAGAAAGTGTAAAACCAGCCTCTGGTGAATATTTAGAACTTAAATATAAGGGCTCAGCTGTACATGATACATTAAAAGTTAACTCAGAGATAATTAGTGACAGATAAAGAGTAGGTCCCAGGATTGAAGGTCGCTAAGAAATGTAAAATGTATTCACTTAGATAAACAACACAAAGTTATTGAGGTTTTAAAAGGGTATTATTTGCATGAACATGAAACATTACATGTTTAAGAACTCTGTTAGATGATAAACATGATAAATTAGAGGAGGATTTGAAAAAGAAAACTATAGACCAACATGGGAAGATTAAATATTAAAATGATGTCAGTCTCTTTCAATTTAATGAATAAATTAACACAAACACAATTTATGTCTTTGTGTGTGAATGGACACATGTATGAGAGAGAGAGAGAGAGAGAGAGAGAGAGAGAGAGAGAGAGAGAGAGAGAGCACATGTACATGGTACAGCACAGCACTATTTCTATTATTTACAGGCAGTTACAAATAGGTGAATAGCAAAGACATTTCCTAAGTAGAGTAGGGTGTGATGGTACATGCCACCATTTCAGTTGGACCTTGACATGAATTCCCCCAGCTTTCAGGAAAGGGGGCAAGCATTTTACTCTATACTTAACAGTTTTTAACTGAGCATGTCATCTTCTGTGAGCTATAGTTGAGGATTTTATCCTCTCCTGAGGGGACTTCTAGGAACTTCTCCAGAGATCAGCAATCTAAGCAGCTTTTAGCATTTAATACCTGAAGTGGTAGATGATGGTTATATGTGGAGGTAAAACACGATGCACCAAATCATCTACGAAGGGCCCAAATCCTGCTTCATCAAACGCCCTGTCTTAAAATTGCAGACTAAAGTAGCCAATTCTATGACACTGTGTCCTATGCAAAGAACTTTCTCAGAAGATTCAAATATGAATACTGTTTCTCGGTAATCCTTCCTAGTCTTCTCACACTCCAGGCACTCTCCAAATCTTGAGTGGTGTTTCCATTCATGTCTAAAATCACTCCACCCATATTTAATACGTTTTGGTGTCTTACACATTTACAAATGTTACTTTGACTGGAAAGCCTCTGCTGGGCTGCTTCCTGATGTTACTGGCTCTGTAGACCATGACTACACATGTGAACCTGCTGGTGAGGAGA